>NW_010509619.1:0-24851 GCF_000687285.1 Phaethon lepturus
ATTCTATGATTCTGTGATTCTGTGATTCTAAACTCTAAAAGAAACTCAGGGAGCATGTCGAGCCTAATGCAGTCCCTGGGTTAGGGAATGCACTGGAGACATTTCTGTGTCTTTTAAAAACTTCAAAACTCACTTGCATCCCATACCGGGATGAAACAAAGACTCTTCAACTTAGTGCATCTTAACATTAGATTAATCACTTACCACTATCCTTTGCACAGACACTTTCAATGTCTTCCAAAAGTGATGTTTGGAAAAGTAAATCATCTTTGCTTTCTGGTTCTCTGCAGCTCGGAGCATCTAAACTGCTAACCAACCTGTTGTGACCCTCCAATTCCTGGAGCCCCATAAGCTGCAGTTTCCTCAACTTAGGAATCCTTCCTGACCGTGGAGATATTTTCTACGGTCACTAGGTGGAGCAATAAATGCATCATTTGAAAACTGCTTGGCGTTAAGGTGAAAGAAACATGGAACCTTTGCAAGTTCATCCCCTGACTAAACTGTAATCATGAAAAAGCAATGGAATCATTTTGTCCTGTGTATTTAAGGATTTTCTATTATATTGAAAGCTCAGCACTATTTTTTACCATTTGAATAGCTGATGCATCTCCAAAAATCTTGCAAAGAAATAGAATAGTTTCAAGTAAACTAAGATAATATGAACGATGCACTGAGGTACCTAATTTTTAAGGAAAAAAACATCCTAATCTTATGAATATGTTTTTTTAGTAACAGTTTTGACCCAAGCATGGTATAGATATTTTCCCTGCAAAGGTACAGGGCCTCCTGTAATACACTGGATAAAAGACTTAAGACTGTAGATACTACTCTTAAAGTACATGGGTGTGTTCAATAAAATTCCCATTTGTTTCTTATGTACTCATTTGTCTATCTTTAGTTACATCTGGATGTTTCTTTGTTAAAATCACTGGTAGCCTATCTCAACTGGAGCATACAGTGTGAGACAGCACAGACAGGATGCAGGAACAACCACCAAACCATGGATGAAATGCAAAGACTAATTTTATTTTCATTACCTTGTGAACTGGGGGATCCCCAAAGCAGCACCCATGTAGAGGCACACAAGTGGCAACACAGGTACCGCTGAGCTTGGTCCATGCTAGAGGATCTCCAACTCTGCTGTTTCACTGATAAGTCTCTAAAAATTCCCTTACCTCTTTTGGGGTGTATGTACACATGATCTCTACTCCCCTGTCTGTTTGTTCCTGCTGCCCCCTCATTTGTATCAGGGGTCGTGCTTCCACCACCTCCCTGCCTCCTAAATCCAACTCAGACTCAACCTCTGAGTCTGAGGATTCACTCCAGATATTTCCATCCCATTCCTTGGGATCCCACAAAGGTTTTGTGGCGAGAGCACAAACTTGGGAAATTGAAACCTTACTTTTTCCATATCTGTCCCTTCTTTTATTAGCAATACATGCTACCAATCACTCTACAGTGCCTTGCAGCCCATGGTACCACTCTCTTTGAGTAGTAATTGCTTCTTGCGTGGTCACCTTTGCATCTTACAAATTCCCGACTTCCCTTTCCCACTCTCTCATTTTATTTCTTAATGCTACTTCACGATCAAGAGCTCTAAGACCGGTAACTAACAACCATCCCAATCACCCCGCTAACTTGTGAGAAAACTCCAATGCCGCTTTCCATGGCAAGTGGCGCATAGCCATTTCAGTTGTCTTGGGGGGTAACCACTGCCACGTCACCTATTTCAGGTCATGCTTCCAGAGGAGCCCATGTAGCCAGGAAAGTGGCCACGGCGGTCCAGCACTCAGTACTGGGCAATCCTGGAATACGGGGAGTCACCGTCATGGCCTCCCTTTTTTGTTGGCTGTGGCATAGCTCTTCCTGGATCTTGCTGACTATGCCAAATATGTGAGTCAGCACAGGCAGGGCACAGGAACAACCAAAAAATCAGAGATGAAATGCAAAGAGTAAATTTATAAATCTATTTTCATTTCCTCACCAACCAGAGGATCCTGTCGCGTGGACTGAGCTCAGCGGGTCTACTCCTTGCGTTTAATCTGTGGTTGTGTGGTTGTTCCTGCCCCCTGCTGGTGCTGACTCACACACACGTTCACTACGGTTCTGCAGAATTAAAGTGACATCATGAATTGTGTATGTGTTAGCCAAGTTATTTAAGAAGTCTTCCTTTCAGGCATAGTTTTTGTTCATGAAATGTCAAATTGTTACGGTCTGAAATCTATGACTAAAACAGACGGTGCAATACATTCCAGAAAATGCCAGACTTACATAATTACAGAGACATTAATTTCTACATTAAGAGGACATTTGCAAGGTTGTTTTCTACTTTGGCAGAAAGTAATCAAACAAAACAGGTACCTCTGTTTCTCACTTCTGCTGGGTATGGCTTATTTATTGACCACATGTACAAATCCTCTGTTACCTGTGCCTGCCTCAATTTCCTCTCAGCTTATTTCAATACCTATTATACAGAGCAAGACAACAAAATCGTAATGCACAACACCTCTAATCAGTGCTGGAAAGATGGACATGAAGGCCCCTTAGAAATAAACTCTCTCAGGGATATCGGCATAGCCGTGCCGCGTAAGACAGCGGCTCCGCGTTGCCTCTCGCAGCGATGCCCCGCCAGCCCTGCTGCTGCTCCCTTTGGCACTGCTGAGGAGTGAGGATGCACACACTGGAGGGCATTTACAGATACTCCTTAGCAGCAGGCGTGTGCAGAAGCCTGCCACACCACGGTTTCCCTGCTTGTCACTGTGGAATGAAATGAGCTTTTTCAGGAAAAATGGACAGGGGATGAGTCAGACGGCTGAGGTTACCGTGCCCCGTTACCATTTCCTCCCCTCGCCGCAAGCTTTCTGCCTCTGCCTCTGGCAGCTCTGTCCCTTCCCGTCCCCTGGTGCCTGCCCTGCCAGGCCCTCTCCCTAGCCACCGACACAGCCCCGCTGCGGGGGCGAAGAGTCAACGGCATAAACATTTTCCTTCTGCTGCTGCTGTTGTCAAGGAAGAAAATCACTCTCCAGCAAAGGTCAGTCTTGGGGGAAGAGACCCATCTCTAGGAGACCCAGGACAAGGGTCCGGTCTCCTTATGCCTCTGGTGGGAAGCAGCTGGAGGGGCCCCTCCTGGCCTGCCTGGTGGACCCTGCTGGCCCCACCACAGCCACAAACCCTTTGCACATACCATCTACTCTCAGGAGGGAAGAAGAGAGGAAGGACATCAGTTTTCTGCCTTCATCTTTCAGGGTCTCTTGCAGGAGGAACTCCTCGGTCCGCGCACCAGAGGCGCAGCTCCCACACCCCGACGCAGACGGAAGTCAGGGACCCGGCAAACCCAGACCTGGCCTCGGCCTTGGCACAGACCTCCTCCTCCACCCGCATCAGCTTCAGCCGCAGACCCACCTCGGGAGGGAGGCAGCCTGGCTAGGCCCACAGCGACCACGGAGCAGCCCCGTAACACCCCTGCAAAGGCAGGTTAATTCCTTACCTTCCTGTCAGCCTGCGGGCCGCTGGCTGCCCCGCTTCTCTATCAGAAGCACAGCTCGTGGGGGTGCTGGATCCCTGAGCTGCTGCTCAGCTCCCGCCGCCTTGCAGGGACTCCCACCTCCCTCCTCCCTCGGTTAAGGGAACTCTCTTCTGCCAGGAAAAGCTGCTGCTCACCGTATCCCCGAACACTCAAGAAACGGCTCTGGTCTGAATTTTTTATCTGGTTCTGGTTTGTGTTGTGTGGGTTTTTTTACAGTTTAATTGCAATTCACTTTGGGCATACATAATTTCAAATAGGGATATTTAGCCCTCTCAAGGAAGGAGCCACCTCTCTGGAGAGAGAGAAATCATTCCAGCCCTCCCTCACTAAATGCTAGTTGCATACTGTCAGCATTTTTCATAAATGTTCTAATAATTTTGCACATCTTCTACCAAAGGGATTGCATTTTCTGCTAGGGAGCTTTCGTATGGAATTCCTTACCTTTAGCAGAATCATTAGCCTGTCATTTTACTCAAGTCCCTTGGCAAAACAAAGAAAAAAAGTATTACATTTGTGTTTGTCTTTCACTACATTACAGAATGAGGTCCAGCATGTGCAAACTTAGGTCTAGACTGCCTAAAACAGGTCTAACACATGTCTGTCCCTCACCTGTCCTAAGTGATATTAAATCCTAGATTTATTCAATGTACAGTGTCAGTTAGTCAAGAAACATCTCACAGCAGTTATTAATATGAAGCTGAGACAATGTGCTGAATCTCACTGTACTATGTTCTGTTCTAATGTTTGTGTCTTTTGTACTCTGCTTGCTACCCAACGTGTCTTCCAGACATTCTTGTTATTGCCATAAATGTGTTTCGGAAAACAGGAATTTAATAAAACTCCAAGGTGTGTGAAAGCCTTCTGGAACACTCTGCCCCACACAGGTGGTCCTTTCCTGCCGCTTGACTTCACTCAGCTCTGAACACCAATGTCCAAGCTAACTCAAATACCTGACTTCAATGCATCAAAGCCTGCCTTGGGGCTTTCGTCTCTTTAATTCAGCTTTATTTATTTTTTCACTTAAAGGTAGTACAGGTCACCAGCTACCCAATTCCTGCTAACACTGAATTTCTGCTATCATCGGTATAATTCCGATCGCCTGAACTCAAATGCCCCCTTGTTTGAGACAGCCCCCTGCTTCTCCAAGTCCCTCCCTACCTTTACTCTAGGCTAGTCATTAAACTGGGAGGTGGCTGGTCCTCCTCAGTCAGAAAACAGGGCAAATTCTTCTCAGAAAGCAACTCTGACATGATAAATCTCAGTACTTCCTTCGCACCCTGAACATTGAAAAAGGCAGACAACACTTTTTTTTTTTTTTTTTTTGTACATTCTGAAACTGAAACCAGATTTTGGATGAATTCTGTTTCCATGCCTCTAAGTGATATTTTATTTCAAGTAAATATGTGACTATTCACAACTAGTTCATTAAAGCTCCTGAGAAGTTCAAATCAAAAGTTGATGCATTAGTGGCTTCCATTTCCCAGGTAGTCCAAAAGTTTGAATGCAGCCAACAATGTCATGTCAGACAGAAACACTTTACTAACAGGACTTTTTGTTTCCTTGTTTATAAATTGCAAGAAGAATATAAATATGTTTCTAAAATATATATGACACACTACAGTTTCCATAGGGTGCTTGACAGCAAAAAAAGGAAATTGCTCAGTCTTTCAGTCCCTGGGAAAGAGATACTCTTCTTGGAGGTTTGACAGAATAAAATCTGCAAATGTAAAATTCCTGCCTTTGGCAAGGTTACGGATGCTGCTCCTTCTTTGCTAACAAGTCACTTCATGTATCATTATACAGGGCAGAGGAATAGAAGTAGTTCCCTTTTTTGCCTCTGTTTCTCAAATTTCAAGGAAGCAAGTAATCCCAGCAACAAAACCTCTGCTCCTTCCCCTCCCACCTGCTCATCCTCTTTTAAAAACCTATTTCCTTACCCTTGATTCTCTCCTTTTTACTTCTAAGCCTTGAATCGAGTTTTTTCTGACTGTAGACAATAGTCATTCACGCCTCACACAGTCTGAAAAACACCTTTCTCATTAAATTGCCTTTGTATTAGTCAGTTACACAGTTTCTTTCATTCAACTCAGGCAAGAGGAGAAAGGAAAGCTACTCTTACTGCCTCGGACTTTCACGCTCTGTCTTTTGCCCTGCCTGGTCCGGGGTTCGGTGTTACAGTGGGAGGCATGGGTGTGCTAGAGCTGCAAGCCGTGTCCAACATTCAGCCTTAAAAGCACCTAAGGCACAAGATACCTCTGAGCCCTGAGTGCCGTAGTATTAAATATCGTACTTTAGCCACTTCTAATGCCATAGTATTAAATATCCTGCTTTAAGTCACAACCCTGTGCACGATGCAGAGTACGTTAACACTAAAATCATCAAACTAGACATCTTATTGAAGAGAGGGTAGCTAGTCACAGAGTGGTGCTGCTTAAGCCCTTTGCCAAAATGTCCTCACAATTAGGTCCAACAGCTGAAAAGGAGTACTGGTCAGTCAACAAAATGGCCCCATAAAGAAGAAATATTTTTAAAGCACTAAACGCCATTGGGGATGACTTTCTACTAATGTGTTTATTTTTGGTGCTGCTTACGATTCTTCAGGTTTATGAGGAATCCTTGGTAAATACCTGGCACAGGTCAATAACCTTTTAAAAAGTGACTGGAAACAGAACAAAGGCTTCTCACTTAAAGGTATTTTTAGGAGAGAGTTACAAATATAAATGTGCTGTATTATCCCCTCTTTTGAGTCTTATGTCTTTCCCCACCCTGCCAAAGATACTCCCTCAATTCCCATTTCTCCCTTTGGTGTGTTGATGTCTAATTTTTGATGCCTAATTTTATAACTCATAGTTGGTAAATATTGGTTAGGTCATTTAAAAAAAAATCCACCTCCCTGTTGATTCATTGGCAATAAGAAAGCTTCAGCATCTTTATCTGTAATTTTACTAGTTTGTAAAAATTTTTCATACCAAGTTGGTCAAAATTGATTATATTTTTAATATGTTTGCTTCAGTGTGGAGTCTTTGAAATTTTTTTTCAGTAAGACTAATGAATTAAATTAATGAATTAAAATCATGTCAACTGAAAAATGAAAAATGTTATTGAAAACATATCAAAATATTGAACTTACATATTTCAGAAGGAAAATACATTTTTCTGATAAAAAACCACAACATTTACTAATAGTAGCTAAGAACAAGAAAAATATTGTCAACCAGGATGCTAAAATACCGTCTGAATCTTAACAATTGTGGTTTGGTGATTTATTGTACTTAATTTCTTCTATATTTTTCTTTCAGAAGCAGTCCTTGTTGTATTTTATGTCACATTGTCTAATGTGAAATAAAAAAAAAAAAAAATTTAAAAAACCTACCATGGTAATCTGCAAGTCACAGCAGCTTCCAAGTCTGCTTCCAAGACCGCCCTTTTCAGTGACGTCCATAGTCCCACAGGAGTAATCAATAAAATTGATGAGAGGGCTTTAACAGCTAGATTATTTATTGTAAATAATTTATTTACTACTTTTAGCTTTTGTCCCTGTTAGTAAAAAGCAAGTTAGTAAAACCTTTTAGATTTTAGAAATCAGTTTGCTATGTGCAATTGTTTGCCTTTTTGCATGCAGAAAAGATAGCTTTCCAGAATGTTTGGTTTTGCACCAAAGAGTTTATTTATTCCTGATAATACTTATGTCTTTTTTTCTGAAAACTTTATTCCACTGCCTGTGCCCATTTCTTAGCTTTGGTGATTTTCAAAACAGGCCAGTACTTATTTGTTCCCAACAGAAAGTTATTTTGCCATATGAATATGACCATCCTATGTTCAACATTGCAGTTGTTTTAGATCAATACCTAGGCTTCTCACCTAGGTATAAAAAGAAGTTGATCATCGTATTGATCATAACTTGCAGCATAATATATTAAGAACCACTTAAGACAATATGTGATTTAACTTGTAAATATAGGGCATGTATGAGGAGTATATGTCATCGGTATCTTTAGATATTTACCTGTAGAAAACGTTATATAGAGTTATAAACAGCTTATTGGTCTCTGGTCTTAGAAGAACCTGAAGATAAATTCTATAGCTGGAATCTGCACAATACAATCCTTTATATGTACATTACTGTGCGCATATAACTGTACACACAAAATATAATTATATAGTGTATAACAGTTCATTTTTTATCAAAACTGAATTTAGACATGCACCAATCTTAATCAACCTACGCTTTATCCAACCTTCTCAATCACAGTGAGAGTACCACTGAGTAAAGGAGAAAAGGAAGAAGGAAATGTTATTCCATCATTTGTCATGTTTGTTACTGCAGAATTTTTATTTCCCTAATTCTTTGTATATTACTGATTGACTAATGGAAACACACAAACCAGTAAGTTGTTATTGAAAGGGTGACTTTAATATATTAAGTACCTTTGACATTCTCTCAAATATCTTTATTGTCTGAGAGTTCTCCCTGTGGCTATGTTTTGATGGTATAGTTTTGATTTTCAGAATTATGTATTTCCTAAGCATGGAATAGCATTAGCTATGAGCTGTCTGCTGGTAAAGGTCAAGTTGTATATATTGTTTTCAAACAGTGATAGCTAGAGAGAGGGAGAAATTTTTTTTCTTTAAAAAGAAGAATGTAACATACAAGGCAAATAATGCATTGTTTGTATTTGCCACATTCTGAGAATCGACCTTCCATTTGCAGATCATAAACCTGAGAAGAAATATGTAGACAAAATAATTTTCCATTTTTTTTCCCAGAAGCAGATATCACATGTAGTCAGACACAGAAGTAACATGGGTATTTGATAGGGCAGAAAAATATTCCTAGCTATGGTTTAAAAGCTTTACTTACTTCGTAAGATGAGGAAGATTTTAGGACAACAAAGGATGCTGGTGATAATTCTCCAGTCCTGGAAGGAAGGGACAGTGACAGACCTACTTACCTGCACTCTGTAATAAGTGGCAAAAGGAGCTGAAATTAACACTTTAAGCCCTGCCCATTCTGTAGGTGGAGAACAGAGAAACGAAGTGGTTTGCAGGAGAGCTGGAGAAGTTCTCAGTAATGTGTAGCCTCCTAAAGAAATGAGACATCTATCACCACAGTGTGGGAGTGAGTGTGACTGTTCTCCATCTTCCCTTTCCCACAAATAAATGCTGGTTCTGTTGGTCTGTTTCAAGCAAACTCTACAGATGATTGGCATCTCAGACTTGTCAGCCTCACCCTCCTGTAAACTCTGTGCAAAGAGAGAACGAGGAAGTGGGAAAGAGACATTACAAATGCTCTCAGTGAGGCAACAGCATGAGCCGACTCTTTATTGGACTCTAGAGAGTACCCAGACACACACGTGAACACACTCACACACACAGCCCTTCTGGACCAACCAATGGTGGAGAGAAGCCTCGTAGCTGCTCAGTCTCTCTGTCACAACTGCATCATGCAGAAGACACAAGTGCACAAGCGAAGAAGCCTCCTTAGCCCTGGTCGATCTGAGTCTCTCTTGATCTTCACCCAGCCTGCCATGGTCTGGTCTAAAGCTGTCTATCCCAGGGGTCAGCTCTGCAGCATCTAGGGTCAAACACAGCAAGCGTGGACACAACCATGAGAAACAATGCAGCAGAGATGAAGAGGAAACTCAAGGATCAGCAAACCAGAGGTCTGCAGCAGGAGAACACAGTTAAAGTCGAGGCCAGTAGCTCAGAGTGCAATGGATACAGCTGTTCTCTGCACCACAGTTTGCCCAGGATAAGAAATTCCTGTACAACACTCAGCCTGGGAGACAGACGTACTTTGACTCTAATGACACTTATCTGTGAATATACTTTTACTAGTTTTGGAGTTTTTTCTAACAGTGGGATAGGGGGAAGTTAGAAGGAAATGTGGGCTCTTACACAGTATTCTCCAGGTAATCTGAATCTGATGAGTTTCACGTTGCTGGAGATGGGGTAAAAATTGCCTGACAGTCCAAGGAGAATCAGGAAAGTATGCATCTTGGGCAATAGAAACAGCAGCATGAAAGACAAAAACATTTGAATCAGCCCTTTACTGCAGACAATAGTTACTCTCTTTTCTATGGGTTAAAGGAAGGTTATAAAAATTTTTGAAAGTTGAGCCCTTTTGATACTTTAGAAGGATTTTTAATGGAAAATAAAACATCTGCTAAAGGTTATCTCACCACCTCATCTTGCAAAGTGAAACCTGAGACCTCAAGACATTTAAAAGGGCTGGACATTATTACTTCCTATAAAAATTAAGTAATCAGTAATATATGTGTACAGCAGATTTCATTCCTACTAATCTTTAACTGCACACTGAGACACAAGGCTTGGGAAATAATCACAACAATTATAGAATCTTTTTTTTGGTCTTTTTTCTCCTGGAGTATTTACTTGCTGTGGTAGCTTGTCTTCAGCCTTTACTGACAGGCTTTCCTCTTTCAGTCATCTGGAAAGTTCTAGATCTGTAAATACAATTACTTGATTTGTTCTTATAATGTACTTCTTTGTTGTTGTGAGAAAATGAAAGGCTTTTGTGGGTAACTTAATGCTTCATTTACTTTTACTTGCAGTGCTCAGTGTGCCATTTAGAGATGTCTAGGTACTTGGCAATTCTGATCTTTAAATTACCTGCTGTAGGGGCAACAGCTGCTTAACCCAGAGAGTATGAGACCCTCAGGCTTTCTTCTGTTTTCCCCAACACAGTGTAACTAATTACAGCTCTCTTTTTCGATTTTTACACTTCATCAAATGTGTTTATACTTCAATTTTAACATTCCTCAGATATAAAGGAGATGATAGATAGAAAGCATGTTAAGACCTTTAAAAGGAGATGCCACAAGCTCTACTTCTAGTGGGCAAATCATGTAATTGAGGAGCCAGGGAGTTCAGAGGGTGAACGGATAGCTGTAATAAGGCAGAAGTGGTGTTTAGTGGCTGTAGCAGATAGTAACTGTGAAGAGGTTGTGTGACATGGTGAGAAGGGAAAAGCAGAGGAGGGTGAAGAAGCTGGGGTGGGTCTGAGGAGCTGCTTGAAAGTCAGGCTGTGTTGGAAAGTGGTCTGTTATGTGCATATTTATAATGAGTAGGGATTGAGGACCACTGGGTTTATTCTCATTAATGAACTAGTGGGTGGGAGAAGACTGTTGAAACTAGAAAGAGTAGCTGGAGGGTGAGTTTGGGAAGCATGGCTGGGATTGTGTGCACATGGAGAACAGTGCTTCCTGGAAACTTGGATCATGTAAAATCCTGGTGGTGTTGAGTGAGACATGGAGTCAGCCATCTGCTTATGAAAGAAAAATACTCTATTGATTAAATTAGTTGCCCCGATCCCAGCTCTTTGCTGGATTATATAGGTGAAACTAGGAAGAGCTTCCAAAATAACCTGGAGCAGTGCATACTGTTTAGTCTCAGTAACCTTGGGTAAACAGCATTTGTTCACCGAATACATTTAGGCTGATATGTCATTTCTTGAAGTGCCCTCATAATGAAATGTCACCCAGGGATTTCTCTTATTGATGAGGATGTGAACTGTGTAATATTGTAATGTACATAGCCAGGGGCTGCATGCATTATATCCCTTTTTTTCCTTTAGAAGGAGAAAGCATGAAATAAAATGGCAGGAACTTTCACTTTTTAAAAAACATGTTGGATTTGTGAGTTAGTGCAATCCTGGAGATGAAGGAGAAATAACTAGAAAAACTAGGAAACTAATTGTTATTAAAGACTACCACTTAATGTAGTGGTCAACTGAAATAAAAAGAGAAGTTAGGGGATGAAGTGATCAAGAGCAGCCCTGCTGAGAAGGACTAGGGGGTAAAGGTGGATGAAAAGCTGGACATGAGCCAGCAGTGTGCGCTCACAGCCCAGAAGACCATCCCTATCATGGGCTGCGTCCAAAGAAGCGTGGCCAGCAGGTCAAGGGAGGTGATACTGCCCCTCTACTCCACTGTGGTGAGGCCCCACCTGGAGTCCTGCGTCCAGCTCTGGAGCCTTCAGCACAGGAAAGACATGGACCTGTTGGAGAGGGTCTGGAGGAGGGCCACAAAAATGATGAGTGGGATGGAACACCTCTCCGATGAGGACAGGCTGAGAGAGTTGGGGTTGTTCAACCTGGAGAAGAGAAGGCTCCGGGGAGACCTTACTGCAGCCTTTCAGTACTTAAAGGGGACCTATAAGAAAGATGGGGACAATCTTAATTGCAGGGCCTGTAACAAAAAAACAAAAGGTGATGGTTTTAAACTAAAAGAGGGAAGATTTCCACTAGGTATGAGGAAGAAATTTTGGGCAATGAGGGTGGTGGAACACTGGCACAAGTTGCCCATAGAGGTGGTAGATGCCCCATCCCTGGAAACATTCCAGGTCAGGTTGGACGGGGCTCTGAGCAACCTGATCTAGTTGAAGATGTCCCTGCTCATGGCAGGGGGGCTGGACCAGATGACATTTAAAGGTCCCTTCCAACCCAAACTACTCTATGATTCTGTTCTATGAGTGGAATTAACACGAAGTTTTTCTGCAAAGGCTTTTTCATGTATTTCATAGTTAAGCTGTTCAACAACAGCCTTTGTCATCTACCACTGATTTCCTGATAAAAAGGAAAGTTGAGGTATTGGTTGCAAAATGTGTGCATTGAGACAGTGCCATTGAGATCTTCCTAATATTAACTGTCTTTAAGCGAGGTTTTATTTCCTGTAATACTTCAGCGTTGTTGGTCATAAATTGCTCTGCTTGCTTTTCATGTCCTTAATCAATGGCATATAATCTTCACTGTTACTGATCCCTATTGGGGGACCAGTCAGTACTCTTAATGTAAGAAAACTCGTCAATAATGTAAAGCCGTTGCATGTGAAATCTCCTGCTTTCTGATGAGGTAAAATGGTACTTGATGGCTGTCTTCTCATGCAGAAATGGTTTAATGTATAGGTTACAGTAGGATACTACAGACTGGAAGCCCAGTCTGACTCCAGCATCTCACTGCAGGAGCCTTGGGTTCAGGAACAAGGACATTCCAAACACAGGACAGGAAAAATCAAGGTGTTTTGCTGACCTCCAGAAGAGTTGAGGGAGAACTGTAGGTCCACTAAGCCAACATTTCTTGGGGGACTAGCTTACTTCTAGACTAACTCCTTGACTGCTGATGTTGACTCTTTTGGTTGCCAAAGCCAGTTGGCCTTTACCTGCTGATTCCTTAGCCATACATGGGAAAACCAGGTTGTATTTATCCTCTGATCATCAACACAGTACATAGATAGAGTCAGCTCTAGCCTACCTTTGGGAACAGGTAATAAACTGGTATGTCTGTTATACAACCTCCCTTCTAACTGTACACTTGCTAGGTAGAAGTATGTTTGTTAGACATAAGAATTAGAAGTCCTTGTGAAGGACATGCACTATGTCCTAGTGGCATAAAATGACTGCCACAATTTTTATCAAAATGTTTTAATGCTTTCATCTCCTAGAAAGGCATTGGTTCAGTAGTGGGCAGGAGGGAACTGTCACCTGCTGAGTTACTAACAAACACAACAGTCATTACAAGCATTCTTGTGTATTGTCTTCAGAGGATCCTCAGGGTTCCTTCAGTCCTGCTGCTCTTCTGAAATCATGCAATGCCTAAACCAACATCTAGAGTCTGTTTTGGTTCTTGTAAGAGAATAATTCTTGCAAAAAGCAAGCAAATTTGATTCTGCTTCCTTTTATAAAAAACAATGGGAAAGCAGGCTGTTCCTGCCTTCTTCCACCCACCAGCACAAATGCTGCAACAGTGTGATGTTTTCATCTTCTGTCTTTACTTGATCACTTCAAAGTGGTGTCCTCCAACAACAACAAAAAAATGCAGCTGGCATCATCATGGGTCCTATGCGTGGAAGTACTTTAGGCTAATATACATGTCATTGTAAAAATACAATTTTTAATATATTTGTAAAAACAAACAAAAAAATGTTTTTACAAATATATTAACAACAAAAAGAGAGCAAAGGAGAATCGCCATCCCTTACTGGATGGGGGGGGAAACATTGTCACCAAGGACGAGGACAAGGTTGAGGTACTTAATGCCGCCTTTGCCTCAGTCTTTAATAGCCAGACCAGGTGTCCCCAGGACATTCAGCTCCCTGAGCTGGAAGACAGGGATGAAGAGCAGAATAACCCCCCCATAATCCAGAAGAAAGCAGTTAAGGACCTGCTATGCCACCTGGACACCCACAAGTCTATGGGGCCTGATGGGATCCACCCAAGAGCACTGAGAGAGCTGGCGGAGGAGCTTTCCAAGCCACTCTCCATCATTTATCAGCAGGCCTGGTTAAACAGGGGAGGTCTCAGATGACTGGAGGCTTGCCAATGTGACGCCCATCTACAAGAAGGGCCGTAAGGAGGATCCTGGGAACTACAGGCCTGTCAGCCTGACCTTGGTACTGGGGAAGATTATGGAGCAGTTCATCCTGAGGGCACTCATGGGGCATATGAAGGACAACCAAGGGATCAGGTCCAGCCAGCATGGGTTCATGAAAGGCAGATCCTGCTTGACCAATCCAAAGATTACAAGACATATATTTATCTTGTACTAACTCATCCTAGTCCATCTTGAAAAAATGATGAAGCTTTGAAAGCTTTATACCCATCAAAACAGCCAGGTAAACTCACCAGGAAAGATGACAGCATTCTTATTTTTTTTAAATACATGTAAGTACTGGTTCAGACTTCGTTCAGCTGAAATAACTCAAGAATTGGGAAAGAACTGTCATGGTATAAAAACATTTTGCTGAGAAACATTTCTCATGGTACCTACTTATTGAGGCAGTTGTCTCCTCAGAAGGTAATGGCTTCAGATATAATTTTAGCATTCCAGGTTAAACGGCTCTTGTTATCTTCATTCACTGCTCAAGAGTTGTGATCTTATTCTTAAGACAATTGAATTATGCTAGAATAATAGCAGCAAATTGCATTCAAATAGGAATGTGAATAGTGTAACAGCTTGAGATTGCACATAGGAACTGAATCGCTCTTTAACATTCATTTAATTTTCATTGTTGTTTTGAAATCTGAATCTCTCCTCTGGCGACAGGTTGAATGAAACTGGCATTTCTCAATACTACAGTTATTGTACCATTTTTTTCCCTCCTCTGAGATAAATCATTCTTCAGGATGAAGATGAAGCTGCCTTTAATGCTCACTGATTCTTATTCAGTTTCAAGTGAAAGGAATTTAAAACTATATTTACATTTTGATTTTCTGAAACAGAAAAGATATGAAAATGCTGGTGTAATTTATAAAGTTTGTAATATCAGATTAGACTTTCACGAGAGAAACAGAAATGCAGGCCTGTGTTGCTTGCTTGAAGGGACACAGCATCCAGCAAGAGGTTATAGCAATTAATTATTAGAATAAAAATACAGGGTTTTCAGGAAGAGATGCTGAAGGGAATAACATTTTGGAGATGTGCTTTTACTCCATAGAAATAGAGGGAGAGGAGTGTACTGCAGAGACAAATAAAAATAATCTATTTCCCTTTCTTCCCCCCCTCTTTTTGTAAAAGTCAGTGGTATTTGTAAAGTGTCAAGCTATTGGCATTATATTCAACAGTGAACTTTGATTTCTGCAAGGCATAAATTAGCGTGATTCTTGTCCTGGACAAAATAGCTTCATGGGTTTTGTTCTCTCTATATATGGTTGTGTATGCTGCCTCAAAATGTGATATCCTTTCTGATGTTTGGGGCAGGACAAAGAGAGAGTAGGAGCAATGTTTTCTAAATCAGAATTCACTACCATGTGGATGGAAGTTGACTCTAGGTATGGTGTGACTAGATTCAGAGGAAAAGCAGCTAAACATACTGGTGCTGGAGGCTATTTTCTAGGCTAGATGCATCTCCTAAGCTAAATTATTAAAACCTCAGGGTGGTCCTGGTCTGGATCCTTGCAAGGACCACTTGCATCTTGGGTGAGGTTAGGGATTCCTGATCTAAGGTGTCTTGTTTCATGAAACTCTTGTTCTCAAGGAGTCAGTGACACACAAGTAAAACTTCTCTAAGAACAGAAAAATTGAAGCTAGAGAGGATGAAAACAAGATCTATTGAAGTTGGCTCAGTCTCCCTGTGGTGGAAGAAAGTCATTTGACAGAATCCATGTTCAGGCTCAGATCTGCCAGACTCCTACCTCTCAGGAGGGTTACGATAACTGGCTGTGGTTATCTTTGGTGAACAGGGCTTTCTTCATTACTTTCTGCTTAAGACATTTTTCTTCAAAATATATCTGTCACTTGTTGCATGTCCATGAAACACCTGTGATAAACGTTATCTTGGTTTAAAAAACAAGAAGTAGCTGTTGCTTTTGAAGATAACATGATATATATATCTGGAATCTGAACATTTACGTACTTGCCATTTCCTTAGTGCAAATAGCTTCCTCCCTCAAATCTGTGGAGTTTCCCTCTTCAGTATATCTTGTTAATAAAGTTAATATCCCTTCTTTTATAAGTAGGGAGAAATCACGGAGTGCAGAAAACTCTGTCTCTACAAACTCAACCCCTCAGCTTGGCTGTGTAGATCTCTAGCATACAGCCAGATACAGTGTCACATCACTTCGTCTAATTTTATCCTGTGTCAACAAGGAGCTATTCCCTGCTTTGTAGTGGTTTATCTGTGCTGAAACTCCATGGTACCTTTCTTTTTAAAAGCATCTTTGCAAATCATCATCTTTCTACTCCTACTTCTGGGAATTTTTTTTTTCTGAGCAATCTGTAGAAATTTTTTCTGCCATCTTTAATGTTACTCCTTTATAATGAAGGATATGGTTTGGCAGAGTAAAAAACATTCTGTACTTCAAGCTGCAGCTCAGCCTGCAGTTCTTTTCCCCAAGTGCATTTTTTCAAGATGTGGACTCTGTGCATGTTAAGATATCCTTAAGAACATTAAAAATAAAGACAAACAGCCAGATGAATACCAACTGCAGTATGTGGGATTGTGAATAGTAAGCAACGGATGAAAGTGGTGAAAAGGTAAAATTGCTTATATGAAAGTGAAAGGAAATGTAGCCTTGACTGTCTGTAACCATCATTCTCACTATTGCATCACAATGATTTTTTTGGTTACTGCACAGAACTTAAATCTCAAAGTCAGCAATGCAGACAGTACAAGTGCTTCACTTCGGAATGTAATGTATGTGGCATTAAAGGTGGCCTATAATTGGGCTCATTCAAACAATTACTACGTATGAAATGGTTTATTTGTTCTCTCATATATAATGTTCAATTAATAGAGTTCCATTAACGTTCAGGTTGGAGAATAAGACAGGACTCAAAAGTTAATTGACTGTTTAGTAGCCTGTTGCATTTGAAGATCTGAAGATCCTTCACACTTAATGTGCTAGAGATTTTTAAATTGGAAAAATATTTGTTATAGTGCTCCAGCTGTTAACATTATAAACACCTAGGGACTCTTTTAGTTTGATTTGTTATGCTCTCATTCAAGTCTTCCACAATACATTTTAAATGGTAACATGTTAACCAGGGGAAAAAATTGATCACCTCTTACAGAAGATTTTTCAAGGACTGAACAAAACCATGCTGCAAGCCCTGACAAAGCTATAAAACAGACATTTAAAGCAGACTGTTGTTTATGGTGGGTGACAGGCCTCATGTCAGAGACAAATACCACAGTCTGGAAAAGGTTATTTATGCTCTACAGAAACCATCTGAACAGTGATCTTCTTGCAATAGAGAACATACCTTTGGGATGCTGCAGTTTTTATTAGGTTGGAAAGGGCAAGAGAAAAAAAAATGTCAGTGTATTTTGGATATAATTCTGAAATGTGTCCTTGCTTCTGTTGCTCTCATGACATAAAAATATCTGCAAGGATTCTTTTTTCATTATTGTAACTTAGAAAATGTTCAGTCAGGGTTTAAACCTGAGGGTAGCTGAAATACACGTGAAACAGTGTTGGGGAGGAACTGGTTGTTGCACTTAACTTCCAATTCTTTCCATGCAACAGGAAGTGATGTACAAGCACACTTCAAAAGTTCTCTTGCCTAGGACAGGGCACCTGTGATTGATTGAAAGTTATTGTATATTTTTGACTCTGCATAAAAAGTTGTCTTATAACTAGAGAAATGAGCAAAGTTGTAAAAATCTTGTTCATCTCAATTTAAAAATAGAGTATTATGAATTCTGCTTCATAATTAGAAATTACAGAGCAGAATTTCTCAATATCATCAGGGTATTTACTTCACCACAAAGAGCATAAAAAATGCATGGCTTTAAATATTAATCTTGTAGTTCAACTTGTATGCTTACAGCAGTTGAGAAAACATCTAAATCTTTAAGGTTCTGTATCTTGTATGCCTACATGTGCTTTTAAGGGAAAGAAAAGCATTAAGTCATGGTGTACATGAAGGAGGAGTGACACTGTTAGTCTCAAGTAGAATTCCCAAGCCAAATAAGTCCAGGATTGCTATAGGAGCATTGATCCTATAACTGAAATCTTCTAGATAAAGGACTCTCATTGGTTCCAAAATTGTCATAGCCAAGGAAGGAAAGTAGTCTTCTGTGCACAGATGGAGAAGGTAGGGGCTTAGAACAACTAGGCTTCAACCAGAACAACTTGAGGCTTCAAGGACAAGCAGGTGATACTACTTCTTTATTGCTTCTGTAGCAGAGTAACTGTGATTATTGAGAAAGTACTAGCTGCTACACTGGGAATATAAGGGAATTCCAGGACTGGAGAGAGGAAAAGGCATCTGGGGAAGGGGCTATATTGTCAGGTGTTGTGTAGTAAGGGTCCAAGCATGTCAAGCTTACAAATTGGCTTCCCAGAGGTCCTTGAGAGAGAAGTTGGTGAGAGGGTTGAGGTCTTGCGAGGAGACGAGGGAGGTTTCAAGATACATAAGCTGGAGGTACTGAGGGAGAGGAGTCAGAGAATGAAAGCTGGAGAAGGGAACATGGGGGTAAAACATGTTTTTGTGTTCAAAGAAAGTCTGTCAGCACTGTGTGCAAGGGGCAGCACAGAGGTGGTGTCGGGCAGGCAGCCAAGCTTCTGTGAGATTTGCGGGAAGACTGTGATGACGTGGAGGAGGTTGGGGTAGCCTGTTATCTTCAAAAAGCAGCTTCAAGAGAGAAGGCTGTAGGCTGCAGTCCTGCTACAGCAACAGAAAGTTGGAAAGGAAAATCCATATATTTGCTGTTTCTGTCAACAACACAATAACACTATGTGTCCATCCGTAGGCCTGATAACATTAGAAACTTTCTAACCAAGTTGATATGTGCAATGAGAGACTGCATAACCCCTTTCCTGTGACTGTATTAATCTGCCCTAATATGGAGCTGTTCGAACAGCAAACATGGATATGATTTTGGTGGACTGGAGTATGGGTTTTTCAGCACACGCTTAAATGCAGAAGATCAGATATCTAATTTCATTAAACAAGACTCTTAAGTTACAGAGCATCTGTCTTGCAAGATATGCATTCCCTTTAAAATCCCTATGCTATGTACTGCTTTAGTAGCCAGTGCATTCCCGTCAAATGTACAGGTCATTCTCTAATTGTCACGCAGTCCTGTCACTTGATTTATAGGAGAACCACATATAACCATCAGAAACAAAATTAGTATAATTCTCAAAGGCAGCTGAGTACCAACTTGTACTTTTTTGTGAGAATATGGTGGCATAGGTTCAAAAGCCTGTTTTTAGAAAATAATAAATTGAATGAGCTACTCATGCATAATGGAACCTAATTTTTCACCCATTGTCCTTGACAGAGTTCTATTGTCCTTACTAGTTTGGACGTCGCAAGCCTAAAGCAAGAGGTTCTCATCTACATCAGTACAATTGATTAATTCAGAAGTAAGACTCTACATTATAGTACTTCAGTGTGGAGAGACTGAGACAGGTCTTTTTTTTTTTTAATGGAGAAGTAATAACTGTAGGTCAATATATTTGGGCGATGGAGGACCTGACTTCTTACTGAAAGAAACTACTTAGGAATAAAATCCTAAGGCTTATTGAGTAGATGAATCTGCAATCTATTTATTATTTCTGCAGGAAAATAGGGGCTCCCAGCAGATGCATTAAGTGTTCTGCTATGTAGGGATTTGTCAGTGCTGTGACAATTGCTTAACTGTCTAGGGATCATCAGATGCAATATATATTTAATCATTGTACACAATCTACATAAAAAAGGAAATTGTGTTACTACAATGCATCAAGCATGTCCAATTTCAGGCAAAACAAATTATTCTAAACAGACTCGCTTCCACTTGTAATGTATTTTTACAGCTACATCTGAGTATATACTGGAAAGTGTCATTAAGAGCAAATGGAAGAAACTGTTCAGTTCTAACCAAATTCTCACATTTCAAACTGTCTGTTCCAAGAACAGAGGGAAGGCTTGATATGTTGTTGAACTGAAAAAAAAATACTCATCTTGCCAAAATTCGTTAAATAAATAATATACTGTAAATATATCCAGACATATACTGCTTGGCATAAAAACAAAGAAAACTGCAGCATGGAACAGATACATGCCAAAACTATGAACAGTTGCAAAACATAGCAGAACTCACAACTGACATCTAAAATACAGATTACCAGAGATAATGATACGTTAGAGCTTCTTTTTCAATGTCATATGGTATTGGAACTGATAGTATCCCTCATTGGTCTCTGAGAATCTGAAATATTAATGAAAACGAGTGTGCTTACAGGTCCTGTGGCCGTGGTGTAAATTCTGCAAATCCCATGGCATGTTAACAGGGAGATGTAACCAGAAGAAATTATTATGATTGTCAAAATGTCATAAAGGAATTTAAAATTTATTATCCATATGTGGAGGTACATTCAGGCTTGAAAAGGTAAGTTTTGTTTGGACTGAGAGCTTAATAGCTCAACTACCTCATATTTTTAATATTAAAAGATTGTTGCAGCCTCTTCTATCACTGGCTCTGATCAGCAAGAGACAAAAGCTAACCCTAAAAGATCATTTCCTCAATTATCTCAAATTTACTGAGATAGGAGATCTTAATTGTTGTTTCTAACTTCCTGCCTGCACTCCTGAGATATGTGGCAGTCTGTCAAGTGATTAAACAAATGTTACAGTTTGTCTCATGTTGTCACCATAACATCCAAGAACACTAGGAATTTCTCTTGTGGAATGGAGAAAGATCCTGTGTTGATATCCCCTTGCCAAACACTTTGGTCTAGTGATCCTTCTTCTTGAGCTGACACTTGCTTCCAAGGCTGGAGAATAAGAGTATGGGTGAGAATTCACCCTATCATGCATTAGACATGGAAATGTCCACCGTCCTCTCCTTTGTATCCACCAGTGTCTGAGCAGAGGTGATAGAAATTAAGCCATACCTCGCTGTTCTCTTCTCACCAACAGCTTCAAAATAAAGCCTTTAAGGCCAATTCTTGACATTTTAAAAATATGTCTTACTTAGTTACCATCTTTGGTAACTAGTCTTTCTCTTAAACTGTAGTTACCCATACCATACCTTTAAAGGTTCAGCGTCAAACCTGATTGCAATGGAGTTTTGCGGTGAAGGAGGAGGTTATACCTCTGCACTATGAGAGGTAACCTCTGAGGGGCTGAAAGAAGAAGATAGCTCCTTCTCATATACCCTGACAACTCTTCACAAGTAGTATCAAGTGCACTTTTGTGTGGGGTTGTGAAAGACAGACATATACCTTCCACCAGTAGAAGACAGCACTGCTGCCTCTGTTCATGGTTCTGCACTTTTCGAAAGACTGTGATTTTTCCTGTATGAGAAAGGATCACAAACTTCTGATAAATCAAGGCTAAATAGGGGCATAAGAGCCTAGTGGCTAGACTTCTTTCAAACTGATATCTGAAGAAAAGCACCATGATATGATTAAACTATCTGAGGCATAAATTGCTGTAAAAGGCAGCCTTTGGCAAGTCATCAAAGCTGTTCCTCTGCTTTCTTTGCATTTCTAAGGATGTAGTTGTAATGATGAGGAATGGAGATTCTGAAGGCTCACTTTCTCTCTGCATATTCCCCTTGCAGCTCTGAAAGCTGGCAGTAAAATACTCTGTTAACATCTCACTCTTCATCAGTTCCACTAATGAACAGACTGTCTACTTCACAAATAATGGCCACTTAAGAATCAATTGATTGTGCTTCATAGTGAAGCGTTGTGCTACTGCAAATTCTACCAAGCTAGGAAATTTCTGGCAGCTCTAGTCTGCAAATCTAGATACCTTTGCAGGTCTTTCTTCACAGTTCAGAGCACCTTGGTAACAGGTAACAAGCTCTTAAGTAGTGTTTCAATGTCACACCTCTCTAACAGGAGGAGAGAAGCCCAATGAAGCTGAGTACAAATCCATCAGTTTACCACAAGAAATAACTTCTATTAACATTTGTCGTCACTGTTAAGATCCATCTTATCCATAGACTACAATATTTCCTAACTGCAAACTAACACAATGGGTTCAAATTCAGCTAAACCTGTGTGTTGATACATTGAATACACCTTCTCTACAGCTGTAAGAACCTATTTTCTTGCATTTAGGAGAATTAAAATCAGGTTATTATGTTTCATTTCTGCACACAGATTCGCCTTTATTGTGTGTAGAATAGGTAGATTTTAAAAAGATCTTCCAAAATTACTTCACTGACAAAAGATGAATGCATAATGATCCTAACAAATCAGTAAATGCTACACAGTTAATGTCCTGTAACTGTGAACTTCCCTGTCTTCAGTTCAAAAAAGGTTTTATAATACATGAAGCTAACCCATACTGAGAAGACAATGCAAAGACCATTACATTAGTGACCTAGCATACCTAATATCAATTAAAGGAACTGTTAGTGTCAATTCCAATGAAAATATTTTTTTGAGTGCTGAAGGATATGATAACAAGGAAAGTGATGAACCCTCTATCTTAATATTAAATGCCACTTAAATACCATGCTCAAGTGGTGTTAATAATGCAGAAGAGTTGGCAAAAGAAGATGAACAATGGCATATAGTGCAAACTAGATTAAAATACATTGAAGATATATGGTTTTCATTAAATATTATTTCTTAAGGATAGAGGCACTCAGTCACATGCTAACAGGGGAGCCAGTGACTTTCAGGACTCTGCTATAGGCTGTGCATGTGTCAACACCCACTGCATAAATGCATTCTCTGAGTTCTTCCACCGCATATACATCTCAGATTAATCTAGGTAATCTGTATGATAAACCCACAGATACTAAGAAATCAGAAGGTTATGGTGTTCCTTGTCATGATCAGTTTCTAGCTGTCTGCCTGCTCAAGCTCCAAAGACATGTGTATCAGAAAAGTATTCTCTAGGAAACAGTTTTTTGACAGCTGAAACTGACTTGAACTAAAATCACTTAAAGTCTCCAAATCATAATCCTTTGGTGCTCTAAATCACATAGTCATAGCCAACAGGTATAACATTTGGGCTACTTAATAACTGCAAAAATCTGTAAATTTACTCTAACTTGCCTATACATCTATGCCCTATATAAACCTCAGCATTTGACAAGATCTGACAACTGTTGATCCAAATATTTGATCTCAACCTATTACTTGCTTTTATTTTGTAGACCTAAAACTTATGTACAGGTAAATGTAGCTTATAACTGTCTGACACAGCTAGGAATGCTAGGTAGTTTGTGGGTTTTTTTTTATTTTAAAAGATGTTACATTGTTCAAGGAAAGCTTTGTATCAAATCTTCAGGAAACAGAATTTTCATTATTATTCTTTCCTGTATGTTCTTATTTGTTGAGCAGAATGACAGGTAGCATAGGGGAGAGGAAAATATTTTCTACCCAAACTGCAAACACCACTCTGAATGCTAAGCTATGAGAATTTTCTTCAAACATCTACAAAATTTGGGTTAGCCAAATATCTAACGAGTTTCAAAAGAATTACCTAGCTATGGATTAAACATGCTGAGCTGAGATACCAAGTATCCCATCACTCTCAGAATGGATAAGGAATATCTTTGGGAATTTTTCAAGCCTGTGAAGCAGTTTTCAATATAGCAGGCAAACACAAAGCTTCTCTCACGATGAAGAAGCATTAAACTGGGTAGTCACAGATCAGTTCTAGAAAGGCAGCTGTGTGTGGGAAGGTATAAAACCAGAAACACTGCATTGTGGGGGAAAGAGATGATGTGCAGTAAGATGAACATAACTTTAAAATCTGTGTGATCAAAGGTAAAAAATGGCATTGGCTTTCCAAGTTAGTGCTACATATTTACCTAGATGTTCTAGGTGAACCTCAGGTTAGGGATTAGTCTAAATAGAGAACTGGAGATCCAATCCAGCCTGTAGTTCACCTTTCAGTCTCTGCAAAATGTGTTATCTCTTGGGTTCATTGTAAAGACCTGTCAGTAAACATGAAGCTCTAGGAGCAAAAGCTGCCTTTACTAACCATGGATACCATCAGCTTTGTTACTGTGCATCTTCATTGCACTGCAGCATGGGACATTCCCACTACTTCTTTTCTTTCTGGAAATCAAAATTATCTGGCTGCTGCTGACAAACTGCAGTGATGGCTGTGAACTCATTGAGACCAACTGCTGGAGTTTAATTCTACCAGCTAAATCCTCTTGCCTGTATTATAGATTCAACCTGTATACCTGTTTACATGGCAACATAGGTCTGTTCACAAAAACTAATTATTTCAGGTTCAGTGGCTGCAAGGCATCATTTGTCATTCAAGGCTACGGATTATCTACTTCTTATCATACAGGTAAAAAAGCAAGAGGAGAGATTAAAATGAATCCATCAGGAACTGAATTTGTGAGTTATTCTGAAGCATCACCCAGAAGCTACATTTACATCTATGAAATTTTAATCTTGCTGTCCTTTGCATGTTCTTCCAGCACCAAGGACATCACTGGAGCTGTGACAGCCTTCACACAAGACACTCACCCAGTGGCTGCTGAGGCTCAGTTCAGACCACCCAAATCTCTGATGGATTTTGTGGCAACAAGCTGGTCAACAAAGTTTGCAGCTGAAGTGCCCACATTTCCTAAACTGGCTAGTTTAAAATCATCTCAGCAAACAGAGATAGAAGCTGCTTTTTAAAAAAATGAAGGCATTTTTTTGTATATGTGTGTTTTGGTTTTTTGCATTTTGTTTTTTTTTCTAACAGCTTAGATTAACAGGCCTTGTTTTGAAAGGAATACACGTGTTTTACGTCCACAGGAATCACAGTTGTACTGCTGGACCCAGATCTAGCTGTGAAACGCGAGGCCGTAGCCAAAGCATCCTGGTATTTTACTTCCCAGCTGCTGCTGCACCCCGGTGCTGCAGCCCGACAGCACATCCCAGGGGTGGCAGACCAGACCGG
>NW_010509619.1:24930-29816 GCF_000687285.1 Phaethon lepturus
ACGGTGGGCCCCCCCCCCCTCTGCCCACCCCGCCGAAAGCCGCAGCGCTTGATGCCGCCTGCTAAACAGCTTTTTTAAGGCTGTTTTCGTTCGGTTCTCAGTTAGATATAAAACTGCCCATACTTTGTCTCAGCCCCTCAGGACAGTTGCGTAGTGCTGCAGCTCTAGCCAGACATAAGGCATGGCGTTGCGAATTACGCAGTACCATCACATTTCCTTTCCCTGTGTGAGCTACGCACTGGGAGCTCCCACCGGCGCTCCTCCAGGAGCGACCAGTAGCAGCATGGAGGTGGCTGCGCCGTTGCTTGGGCTTCTCGAGGCAGGGAAGGGCCCTGCAGGCAGCACCCGCTGCGGCAGGACCTGGGCCGCGGCTGCCGAGCAGGAGCCAGGCGAGAAGTAGCAGGGAGAGGCCTCGGTGGAGGCCTCACCTCATGCTCGGGAGCTGCCTTGGAGCCTCAGCCCCGGCCCTGTCCCAGCCGCCGGCCTCACCAGGCGCCGAGCCTGGCCTGGCACCTGCGCTGCCCTCACCTTGCCTGGACATCGCCAGCCCACGGCCCCCTGATTCCCTCGTATGGTAAAGGCCAACATGAGAGTCGTGCGAGAAGAGATGCTGAAGTGCATCCCACTGGAAAGGATTTTAAGGAGAAAGAAGCTGTCCTTTTATCTGGTGCCTGCCGCTCTCAGCCGAAGGGAGTCTGGTAAATCTTTCTAAGCAAGCGGCAACAAGGCAGCTGCCCTCGCTCAACATCTTTCCTCTTCTCCTGCCTGGGTAATACTTGCAAGGGCCACGATGTGCAGCTTATCGCTCCACTGGAAAACACACTCCAATGGCTGCAGTCAGCTGCTTCATTTCCCCGCTTTCTCAGGGTAGGAATGAGGTTGCTTTCTCCTTATAATAGCAGAGAGAAACCACCCAGAATCTGGGGGAAAATGCCACCCTAACTTCTTTCCATGCCAGCTTGGGAGCAGGGGGGACACTTGCTTCCAGCAGGTCTGGGCTGCTGCTCTAACTTCTGATGTGGGAAGCACACGAGTTGCTTGATCCGGAAGAGGGGTCTGACTGTGCTGGTTTTGGCTGGGATGAAGTTAATTTTCTGCATAGTAGCTAGTATGTGGCTGTGTTTTGGATTTGTGCTGAAAACAGGAAGTCTTTGTTACTGCTGAGCAGCGCTTACACAGAGTCAAGGCCTTTTCTGCTTCTCACCCCACCCCACCAGCGAGCAGGCTGGGGGTGCACAAGAAGTTGGGAGGGGTCAGCTGACCCCAACTGACCAAAGGGATATTCCATGACATCATGCCCAGCATATAAAGCAGTGGGAAGAAGAAGGAAGGGGTGGGGAGACATTCAGAGTGATGGCGTCTGTCTTCCCAAGGAACTGTTATGTGTGATGCATCCCTGCTTCCCTGGAGATGGCTGAACACCTGCCTGCCCATGGGAAGTGGTGAATGAATTCCTTGTTTTGCTCTGCTTGCGTGCCTGGCTTTTGCTTTACCTATTAAACTGTCTTTATCTCAATCCACAAGTTTTCTTACTTTTACTCTTCCGAAAAATTCTGTCCCCTATCCTGCTGGGAGGGGAGCGAATGAGCGGCTGTGTGGTGTTAATTCCCGGCTGGGCTTAAACCATGACACTGGCAAATGAGTTTATAGCTGTGATTTTAAAATCAGGATGGGAGAACAGGTTCCTGTTGTGTTTCCTTATCAATGACTTCAATGCATGACCATTGCCTGTACATGAGAGCTGCCTTTTCAAATCAATAGTGGTCACTGAACACACACAAGTAGATGACTGAAAAAAAAGAAAATTATTTCTTCATCTGCTGGCACAGGGTGTACACTGTGTCTGACGCATGCTGACAGAAGCTGAAAAAACAGACTGTTTCCCTGCAGTGGAGGAAAAAGGTCAGTAATTACACTTCCTAAATGAAGTACTGTCAGCCCAAATTAAAGCTTTGCAGCTCTTCCTAAAGTTTCAGACTCAAATTTCCAGATATGATTGCCCCTTTGACACTATGAGCTTGCTTTTCAGAATGCCTGAACTGCTGGAAAGTAATTGTTCTGCTTTCAAACTCTATCACCCCGAACTGTCTATGAACAAAAGCACTCTAATAAAACCTATGTTTTCTGTTAGTGCTTGGTGTCTTCAGGTAGCTCAAAATGAGAAAACAAGAGAATGGTTATTAAACAGCTACTACTTTGCAGGGTGATATTGAGAAATACTCTGAGATTAAATGCTGTCCGCTTTATGTTCCACTATGAGAAAAAGATGCCTGATTGACTAACTTTTTCATTGTTTTCCTCCTATAAGTTTTGAGGCTCTCTCAAAAGATTGATTTTTCAAGCCTAGTAATCAGAAAGTCAGCCATGATTTCCCATAGCAAATAAGGGGAAAACTGATGGATCATGTGTCTGATGTTCCAGTAAGTGTTCCCTGGAAAACCTCGTGGGTTTTTTCACAAAGTTGCCTAAAAAAGATTTGTAAAGGAACCACTTGAAGAGACAGATCTCTTGGAACTGTTCCTTAAAGCATTATTGCATATCGAAAGTTTACTTTATAAATAGCATTATGGATTCTTGTAATACTTCAGTCTGGCTGAACAAAATGAACCTCTGTGAAGTGATCACAAGTGAGCACTAATGTCATTTTTGTCCTTTTTGATATGATCCTAATTATCAAATTAGGATCACCACACTACCACAATGACATTGTCTATGAGACAGTTATAGAACTTCCAGCTCCTGTTACTGATAAACCTCCAAGCTTCTGCTATGACACTTTGGTGGTGGGAGCTGCATTAAATTGCATGCTTCTCTTCTTATTCCATCCACTTTTGTTTATTACCTCAAATGGTTCTGGAAACTACAATGTCTTCTCTTGGGCCTGAAATGTATTTTGGAGTGCTGCTGCTGGAGGAAAGGCTGAGAGGGAGGAAAGAAGGAAGCCAAAGGGGAGAAAATTAAATATTTTTTTCCCTTACTGGAATTCGTAATGACTACACAAGGATTATTTTCCTTTCCTTTATTAAGCACTTTTGTACCGTTGACACAGATTTAACTACAGTAAATAGATATATCCCTTTTTTACATAAGCATACAATTTTAAGTGACCAAATAAATGGAAAGGCAGGGAGAAGGCTTAATCAAAGCTGTAAAAGTGAAGAGTGTGTATGTAATGCATTTTTGTTCATTTTAGATAGTTATTATTTGATATGGTTATTATAATTCTAAATTGTACTGGGAAATTCAATTACTTCTACCTAAGATCATGAAAATCCATTAGTATAATGTACCAAGAGCCTAAAAAATTGCTTTTCTGCTTAGCTGTTAAATATGGTTGAAATGAGTCACCTTTTTAATCATAATGCTCGATCTCAGATTATCCAAGAAGGCAATATATGGTGAACTGAAGTGAGGGGATGGGAGGAGACTGATTCTTTAAAGAAATGGACTTCAGCCTTTGGTGGTTGAAGTGTTTTGTATGGCTACATGTAGAAAAGCTGTTAACTGTACAGCCCTTATTGACATTATATAGTTACTACTGTTCATAGACAAAATTATTATAATGTGTAATGTGCTACTATGTATTCTACAGCCTTTTTTTGATGATGCTGAAATATGAAAATCTAGAGAAAGATCACTTGCTGATAAAAACATGGGTCCCATTTACTGAAACTTTGGGAAAAACAATGTCCCATGTCCTTTATTACCATCATTTGATCTTTACCAGATTGCATATAACAGATTTTTTAAAGATACAGGTGCTTATGTCAACCAGCCTGGAGTCTTTCACAATCTTTTTCCCTAATCTTCTGTCCTTTTTCAGTTACATTTTAAAAGGAGAGGAATAAGCTACCCTATTAGCTTAAAGGGATTGTAAATACCTGTTTCTAACAGTTTTAAACTGAAGCTAGCTCAGTAATAACCTTTATTTATTCCTATATACTAGGTCAGGAATAAAATTTTCTTTTTTATGCAGTCCTTTTACCATCTAAAGCTAAACTGACCCTACATGGTACTACAAGTCTTACATTTCAATCTGATTTCTTTCACTATTTTCACTCATCAAAATGTATCTTTAATAAAACTCTGTATCAAACTGAAGGCTATGATATCAGTTTAGACTGTTTACAAAGCATCTTCACAAGCAAACATAATGGTGAAGGATGACTTTAGGCTGAATATATCAACATTTTACTCTAAATAAAGACTCTCAAAGGGCTCTATAATTCCACTTCCCTAACCACAGGAGCAGAACACCTTATTCTCCTAAATCCCTTTAGGCACCTACGGAGAATAAAGGACATGAACAGCAGTATGAGTGGAAATAACTTAACTCACAGCTGATTCCAGTTGCGGCCAATGGGAAGTTGGACATGATAAAGCATTAACGATTTTCATCTGTTAGTATACTTAGTATTTCATTCAGAATCTCTGTTTGGGGAGGGAAAATGTACTGGAAATTTTCTAGTGTTTGCTCATTTGGCTTGATACACATGCAACTGCCTGATTCACACTCAGATTGTCTGCAAAGAGAAGTAATCATTTAAGTGTTATGCCTCATCTGTTTGCAAATGTGACCCTTAGCTATGACTTTACTTGCAGGTTAATGCCACACTGATGTTAATGGAAAATGTTCGTGCAGCCCAAAGCTGAGCTTTTCAGGCTAAGACAAAATAGCAGCTGTTCATATTTGGAAGGATATTTTTGCAAGCAAAACAAACAAGGGGTTTTCTCTCTCATAATTACATATTAGGAAGTGACAATATTTATAAAATGTCAGGGACTTCTAAGTTAAGAGTAACAGAAAAAAAAGAATTGTCCATTCAAATCCAGTTCATCCTTATTTATCGTTCTTAAAACAACCTGGTCATATTCTGCTTTCAGCA
>NW_010509619.1:29847-59962 GCF_000687285.1 Phaethon lepturus
CTTGTTTAGAACATGAAAAAGGGTCTTGCGGTGAAAAAAATCTGTCAGTTGCAGTGCCTGTGTGATGCTCATTTTGGAATCGATCTACAGTAATGCCAGAAGGAAAAAGCTTTTTTGTTTAAAGAGGCTGCTAAACGCCCCTCTAGAGATCTTCATCCTGCAGCACTGTTCCTATAAGGTTTTGGGAGATTTCCTCAAGAATAAGGTTTTCATGAATATTGACTAATAACATGTTCCCTATATTCTCCATGCCTAAACTGATCTAGCTACATTAATGCTAACCTGAGATTCTCCAGAATTAGGAAGGTTTTGAGCAAACCAAAACCACATTTTGCATAATACAAGTGTTCATACTAGTACTGGAAGTATAGTTCCTTAGCTGGAAAGCATTTGCAATCAATGATAGACTACATACAAGGCCTGCTAAATACACAAAATGTTCAAATAGTTTAACAAATTAGATTTTTCACTGACAGCTATAAAACATCTCCAATGCTTTTAATAAGTAGTATTTTACTCAGCTATTTCTGGATGTTCTGCATCAATACTGATGGATGTTCAAGGATGGACATCACAGAATATTTTGTTTTCAATAGTAAAATCATATAGCTCACATTCTCAAAGCTATTCAGCAATGAACTTGTGGATGTCCTCCCATTAAAAAGCAATGCCCCTGATGTGAGCAACAAGGTGGTCACTGAAATTTTCCACACATGCTGATATCAGAAAGTGCTTTAGCATCTGATTATGCACAGCATTGAGGATACCAAAAGTTTCTTTTTTCAAGATATTATCCACCTACTGTAACTCAACTACTGCTGGAATATTTATGAAATTTCTGTGGTGCATTAGCAATAAAGTATGATTTATTCTAATTTCCCTTGAAGTATCTACCTTTAAATTTATATTCATTAGAAATGTATATTTTTCTTAATACTCGTCTCTTTTATACAGAGGTCTTTTTTTAAAAGTACTACTTGAAACAGAAGATATTTGGAAATAGATCAGAAAGCAAAAGTAACACAAAGACTGCCAAATATTATTTCTATTATGTGCTGCTAGGATCTCAGCTAAGATTTGGTGCAGAACATTAGCAACTGGAATTGCTAATTGCTAATAATTCTGAGATTAACTTCACCATTGCAGCAGCTGTGTGTATGTTACCATGGAAGCGTACTTGAGAGGGAAAACTCAGATGCAGAGGGAATTAACTCTCTCAATATAGCTGGAAACAATTTTTACAATTTACAATTTTTACAATGTACTAACCTTCCCCTTTTATAAAAGTTTTTCCAAGACTGTAAATCCAGACCAATAATCATATTGGTTAAAGTGGCAATAATCCAGCAGCTGCCTACAAGAACTGAGTTCATTCTATAAAATGGATCCCAGGCAAAGGCTCACATTTCAGCCAAACAGGAAAATCCACTCTAGCAGAAAAGTGCAATGCCAAATCACATAGAAAATACAACATGAAATGCCAATATAATCGGCAAATTATTCAGGGTGGGGGCGGGTGGACAACATATGTACAAAAGAGGAGTAAAAGGTATTTTTGTCACTTGATTCTGTCTTTTCATGATTTGAGTCAGCTTTGACCTTGGAAGTGTATATTTCAGTAGTGTCTTAATGTTCTGGGGACCTAATCCTTGAGATAAATTAAGTTTAAGCTGAAAATGACCAGAGTATTATATAGTTAAAGGTGCAGAAGTACACTTGGCATATTTTCTTCAAAAACACAGTAAGTGTGTGTAAGGCTTCTAGGTGCTTTGAGATAACGCCACTGCCAGTCTAAGGGAACTTTGAAAATGGTTAAGACACTGCTAAAATACTACTCTGTAAAAATGTTCCTGAAAAAGGCAGTTTTGATGGGTGCTGGGATATTACATTTCTCATGTGACATTTAGAAAATTTTCTCACATTCGCTTACCTTGGGAAGGTGTTGAGTATCTCTCCTTTAGCATTGCTGTCTTAGCTGGTCGACCAGACCACTGCTAATCTATCAATATATAATCCATTCTCTGAACACTTAGTCACGGAGTTTGAAAATGACTCTTACTTGTTGGAAACAATTTTCTCTTATACAGTGTTCTCCAACACAGTTCTGTTGTTAGGAGGATGGAAAGGCAGTCCGTTTGTAATTTACTATCTATACTAACTGACAGCATGTGTTGAACACATTTTAATTCAATTTACTGTTTCAGTGTTGATCTAGCTTCTCGTATTCTCCTCTTCTGTACCCAGTTTCTGGCTGGTGACTAAATTCTCTCTGACTTCAGTGAGATGACAGTTAAGACTGTATGTCAAGACTGAAATCCAACTAAAAGCTCAAGAATTTAGGCAAAAGGACTGAAGTATAATACTTTATTTCCATCAAATACTTCAGAGTATATGTTGTATTAGCCTGTGCTAATAGAGACAGAGCTACATTCCCCAGTAAGCCAGCCACACATCCTATAAAAAAAGATTTTTTTTTTCTCTTGTCTATCTTATACTGCAATGTGTTTGCTTGCCTGATCTGAAAAAAACCCCAGAACTTAAATCACTACAAAGGAGTATTTAATCACCCTAATATCTTCATCAACAGGAACTGAGCTAGGCAGTCTGTTGGCAAAGCCAAACGAGTGACAAGCCAAAACTTAAAAGAACTGGAAAAAAAAAAAAGATAAATTTCTCTCCCTTTCTATAACAAACATGAGAGTAAATAGCTGACAGAAAGTGTTGACATGTCTGGTAAACCCACAAATATTTTTCTACTTTCATTTTCTCTGTTCTGCTGTTTCATTCCATTGACTTTGAGTCTATCCCTAAAGCTGAGCTGGGGGCCCTTGTGGGTCACAGCATCATCTGCTCCCTTGGAACTGAAAATGAACTTTCTAGCTGACTGGTGGCTGAGGCTGGCATAGCTTAATCAAATCACAGGTCATAAATAGATGTACTGGAGGTCATCTAGAGCCACCTTCTGCTCAAAGCCAGGACTATTGATGGCTCTGGGTCAGCTGTGGCTATGTCTAGCCAGGTTTTCAAAACCTCCAACAAAGGAGATGCTACAGTATCTCTGCATAACTTGTTCTTGTGCTACACTACTCTATTAGTGACAGTTTTTCCACATCTGAACCTATGAAGGAAAGCTGCTTCCTGTTGTAGCATTTGGCACTAACAGGAGGTGTTCGGCCCCATAATCTTGGTACCACTCTTTAAGTAGCCGTACATGCCCCTTAGCCTCCTCTGAATAAATTTAACCAGTCCAGCTCCTTCCACCTGTCCCCACAGGGCACCTGCCCACAGCTTCTGTTCATCATGGTCATTCTCTGCAGGACCTTTTCTCATTTCTCCACATCCCTTTCCAATTGGGAGGCACAGGACTGGATGCTGTATCCCAGGACAGCCACACAAGTGCTGAACAGAGTGGGGATAATGGCTTTGCTAAGTCTGCTGGCCATCTTTCTCCTAATGCAGTCCAGTGTTTGCTTTACCTGATTTGTAATGAGAGCTTAATTTAATAAATAGTAGATTGAATAGATTCAGAAGAAATTGGGTATGGATAACAAGAAAAGAACTCTAAGCAGCTGAGTGAACAATAACTGGGATGTCAGTTTGGGGACAAGAGATGTGTTTGGCAGGAGTTTCAGCTAGATAGAGGAAGACAAGCATCTGTAATCAGAAGGTTACAGGGACAGGGAAGGTATGAAAAGAGAAATGAGGAGGAGTGAGGAGGAATTTACTAAGCTAGGTTATCAGTGCTCCTTTGGTCAAAATTTGCGCAAAGCTGCTATTTAACTTCAAAGACTTCTGTTCATATCATGAAAATGCAATCAAAAGAAACTAAATTAGCCAAAGCATTCTTACATTGACAAGTCAGTACAGGAGGTTCAGCTTTTTTACCTGAAGACAAATCACTGGAATAACTGTCTTTAATAATGTCTTTAATGTCTCACACCATGCTGTAAGGCCACCAACTGCTTGATGCTGGTTTTAGGTAGGTCTCCATTTTGACGTCTTCTATTTCTGCATTCTCCTGTGAAGTGTTTCTGGAAATGATAGTGAAATCAAATTGGAATCAGGCAACGTACATCTGTAGGAAGAAGGGTATATCCAAGGCAGACAGCTAAGGTGCTGGTGCAGCAGCACATGATGTTGTGGTCCTGGTGACATCTTTCCAGGTTATGTGTTTCTCATACCAGGGAGTTTTGATATATGTGATGAAGTGTTTATGATGAAAGATCACACATCTGAGTTAGAAATCTTTGGGTTTTTTCACTTGGTACTGAGAGATTCAATTCTCACTGGTAATGACAGATGAGAAATGACAGTTCTGATTGATAAGGAAACTTTGTTTCTTGCAAGCTGAGGACTGCAAAGCAAGACTGAGGCATGTGTTGCTTTATGTAAAATTAACAAAATATATTCCAAGATCTGCTCCCCCTCCCTTTTTTCCCTTTTGCATTTCTACCTAGCCAACGATGAAATAAGCAATGTACAGACTAACAGCAATCAGGAAACAGAGAGGGGGGCAAGATTGCACCCTTGAGATTTGGATGTGGGATGATTGCTTATCTATAGTTCCTGTTTAGTGTTGTGCCTGAGGTTTGTGTCAGGCAGAAAGCCACTCAGGTCAGTGGGAGATTAAGTCTGTGGCATCTCAAAAGTCAGGTCTAGCTGTCTTGCTGTGGACATTCAATGTTAAAACATTGAAATTGCACAGGCAAATGGTTATTTTTCTTCACTTTTTTAATGACCAAACTAATATTTTTTCACTTGAAAGCTGGTAAGATGACATTTTAAAACTGATCACTTCAAAAGAGAGAAGAAATATAGTACAGTCTTGGGTGCTCTTTTTTTAACTGAAGAAATTATTGTTCTTTTTCTTAGACAACAGAACAAATGAGTCGCAAATTTAAGACAAAACCCAAGCACATAACTATACTGACTCTTTCTTACCATTTCCATAGATGACGCAGGTATTGGTAGGATGCATGTGTTCTGTTTCACTGTACTAAAGGGTCAAGGTTCTTTTTGAACAGACAAGCATAGAAGATGGTATCTGTATTATACTTCCCTATGCACCTATACTCTCTTGAAAGATACATATTTACAGAACTAGATATCCCATAGGAGAAAAACATTTGAATAAGCAGTCCTTGACACCGTGAGTAGCCTGGTCCCTCTGAGTGCTGGAACCAGTGAGAAAGTTGCTAACACAAAAGTGTTTCCATTTTTGCTTTGCTGTTGTTATTGTATTAGTCTCTTCACCCAACTGAAGCCTCCTGAATATTAATCAGGTGCTTTTGTTTGATAACTCAGTGTGTTGAGCTCTTTGAGTTGGCTCTACAGAGCATGATTAATCTCCATTCACACCTAGGCAAGAGCTGCACTTAAGAGTGACTGTGGCACTGAGCTTATTAATTCATATTTACAAAATGTGAACCAAATAGCTAGATGTTTCTACCAAATCTCATACTTTGGACCTAAAGAGTTATCCTCTACTGACAACAGCTGGAGTCACTCAGGCAGAGATGCCTTATTTTGCTTCCTCTTATTGAGATATTTTTTCTTTTTGGTACTGTCTAAATCTTCTGATAATCAAGACCTCTCTATGCAAGATGCCATCCAAATAAACAAAAGCCAGTTGAAAATTCATGTGTAGACATTAAGACAAGATAACAAATAAATATGTCGGAGAAGGTTACTCAGGGACAATGGGACAGTAGTAGACAAGGCAACAGCTTCATCCCCACTTGGGTATGGAAAGGCCACTGCTTCCAAGGGGAATTATGAGGCAGGATTTGAGTGAGGCCAGTGAGGTGGGATTAGAGGCTTAAAGAGCTCCCACTCCTCCATGGGACCAGTGGTAGGTGATTGAAAATGAAGCAGATTTGGTGACAACTTTCCTGGTGGAACTGGGTGATTCTTAATCTTTTTCTGTCCAGCAAGAGTATATAACATTGTATCCACTTAAGTTAGCCTGTGTCTTTGGGCTGTTACATAAAGCATAACAGAGTGTTTATCTGGGTCAGATCTTACGAAGTTCAATAGTTTTTTTTTCAATAGAAGAAGAACACCTAAGTGGATTAGTAATGTACCATCACTGAAAATGAAGCAAGAGCAAGGATAAAAATGAATATATAGAAGAACGGGAACAGCAAGTGGGTTTCATCTAAATAGCACAGGCTGAAGTTACGCTGTAATAACTTGTAATTCAGCAGAGGCTTTCTGCCAGTGAAACAGCACTCAGTCCTTTACAGACTCATATTCTCTTCGTTTCCAGAGACTAATACGGATGGTAGTGTTCCAGGACAGGATCTCATCTGTGCTTTCAGAAGGATTATGGTCTGGGTGCAGAGGCATGGAAATGCATGTCTGAGCATCGCTGACAAACCACACACCATATCTAATATCGTAAATGTTGTAGAGTCCAAATTGATTTTTACTTCCAGTTTTCAGGAGTTTGTGCTAAGAGAATTAATTTGAAAGGAAAACTCTTTTTTTAGCTTGATACAGCTTGCTGAGTCGTTACTGGGGATGAAGTTTGGGCAAAGAAACAAAGTTTATTAAAAATCATTAAAATGAACAGACTTGATGAGGAACACATTACTTCTGTAAGCTGATGAGAACTCACTATGTGGGAAGAAGTTTGTGATAAAGCAGTAGATAACATGTTCTTAAACGGGAGATCAGGACTCTGCCTAGTGGAACAGGCAATCAGTAAAAATTGGCTATTAATCTTTGAAACTTCTCACTTGGAGAACAATTTTCCATAGGTGAAAATGCTCCTCTACATACCTTGTCAAGGCAGAAGTTAAACCCTTCACTCCTCACTATTATAGGGAACACTGAAAGTTTCTCACCATGCTTCCCAACTGAGAGCTCAATCTGGGGGACAAATTACTGTGGAGAAGTAGAGTCAGGCAAAGGAAATCCATTCTGTAATGGATCCTGCCGCACAACAGAGTCCCTTTGCCTTCTGCTTACTCATCAGAGTGCTCTAACAAGAAAAAGACATGTCTTCCTCAGGCTGTATCTGCTTGGGAAGGAAGTGTCTGCTGCCTGTCAGCAGCCCTTCCCCATGCTTTGTTGCAGGTATGTCTGTGCCCTGCCTTTGCACTGCTGACCCAGACTTTGTCTTGCCCTCTTAATTCCTTGGCCTGCCTTGAGAACTATCATGGCTGCAGCTTCACCCGGTGATTGCTGGACTGTGACCATCCCTGGGCACCAGCTGTGGTACCAGCCAGCCCTCCTTAAGCTTGGCTTACTGGGGCATGGTGGGGGCTACGTCTCATGGGAGAGGAGAGAGGAAGGTACAGTCCTGCTGGCTTGTAGGCACCTGCTGCCCCACCTGGCCTGTGCCCAGTGGCTCGCACTGACGCCTGACACCTACCTGTTAGCAGAGTTGTTCACGTGAGCCTGTCCTAACCCATCTAAGCAAAAAACAGCAGGATTGGTTCAAATGGGAGGTTTCTGGTGATTTGGTTCTTCCTGACTGGGCTAGTTTAGGGGAGTGATGAGCTCAGCCTGTGGAGAGCAATGGTCCCTTGGGTGGGGAAACTGGTGAGCCGCTGGTGGCTCACCAGAGTCAAAGCTGTCTTCACTGGCATATCCTTGCCAAGAAGAGGATGTATCTATGTCCTTATCCCCAAACTGGCAGAAAGTGTCTTCTCAGCTGCTGCCTAACCCAGAGAACCCAAAGTCAGCCAGACAGAGGTGTTCCCCAGGAACCAAAGTCCTTGTAAGCACGTCCAGAGCTGTGTTAGAATTGTTAGAGTTGTTTAGTTGTGTTAGAGTCACTTGATGCTCTCAAGATTTAGTCCTAGGTGTACAGGTCCTAGTACAGGTCCCAGGCATTCCTTTGCATCTCCCCTCAGGGCCCCATCTGGACATTATTTTTACTGTGTCTAAGATACTGGCTAGAATACATAGCTCATAAAATGCAGCTGTGGCCAGTGCCTTTCAAAAACACAAGCACTGATACCTTTGTTAAGCATAACATGGACAATAAAGCATCAGGCCATGGGGTTGAAACTTGCCTGTATCCCAGGGATGAATTTCTATTCCTGAACCCTGAAAAAGTGATATACAGAGTGGGTAACTGTGGGTCATTGTACTACTTACATATGAGTATTAAAACAATGTGACTCTTTTGCTGCCACCTTACCACAACAAATAAGACTTGCTCTTCAGTCTTGCACATCTGTGTTTCCTGGCATTGTGAAAGAGTTTCAGACGCTATCAAACAAGAGTGGACAGAGTGCTTATTCTCACTGATAGAAACAAGATTTGAAGTATGAAAATTGGGTCTGTATCCCCAAAGGAGTGTATGTGAAGGGACCTTCTCTACAAACATCCTCCAGCAGAATTTGTGATGTATCATTTACTGGTGCACAGCAAAAATAACTATTTTAAGATTTTTTTTCACAACAGAGATGTAACAATGCTGCAGTATATATTCTGAAAGAAACATGCTGAGAAATTTTATTTTTTCAGGGGTGAGACTCATGTGCTACTTTATTCTGAATATCTAAGCCCACCTTATTCCATTTTACTCTCTCTCAAATAATTTAAATTCTGCCACTGACTTTCCAGCCAAGTTTCATAATAAAATTCAATACAGAATGAAATATTTCTCCAGATAAACAGTAGGAATTGAAAACAAGTCTCCTTAGTTGCACCAGTACTGTACTCCATCATAGGTGTAAATACTATGTATAGATATTCTCCAGTAAGATAAGAAGCCTAAAGGGAGTAAAGAAATTTCCGTTACTAATAATTTTCAACTCTCTGCAGACTTATATGCAGTTTTGCAGCTAGCCCATCACTAACATATAAGCTATCAATAGAGCTACCTCAGTGGGGATAAAACATAACAAAGCTGTACCGAACAGAAGTCATTCAGGTTTGTGGAAACTCTGTGCATACACAGCTGGAAGTTTCCACATTATTAATTCCTACTGCTTTCCATTCTTTGACATACAATTTATGTAACTAAAGTACAAACAAATTATTTTTGGTAATATTCATCATGGGCTGTTTTCAGCTGCTGTATACAAAAGAACATTTCCAAACGTATTAGCCTTCCTCAGCTTTTTCTAAAGTGTCCTTAACTCTTCAGTTAGTAAACATGATTATTTTCTTTACACTCCAGTGGATGAGATGTTACTTTGTGATGGCTGGCCAATGTACAAGGAGATAGATAACCTAAGAGAGCTTCCCTTCAGCTCATTGGTGTAAATATTGAGTGCATTGCTATAGCAACAACCCAAAATGAACAATTTTTGGAAGGAAACAAAAAGAACAACTAGTTCCTCCCACTGGTATCTCTTAAATTGCTCGGTGTTTTGGAGGGGAAGAAGATGAATTTAGTTGTTCTTGTTCAGCAGCAGGCTCAAAATAATTAACCCCTTTGATATGATCCAAGAGGGACTTGGGCATGTTAGTGTTACCAGACCTCAAACTCCGACACCCGCAAAAGCACTTGAGAGCCCTGTGGCTCTGCTGAGCCACCACCTAATCCCAGAGAAACCTAAGCTCTGTTAAAGCCTGTACTTTGTAAATGTCTAAATAGATGAAGATTTTCAGCCCTGCAGGAAAGGACGTAGCTTCCCCATCAGCACTGCCCAGGGTGGTGGGGGAGCTCTTGGTCACAGGAGTTATTTATGCAACAGCACTGATCCAAATCTGCTTTTTCCCCCCGCTCAGCACAGTCGCCCTTCGGGCTTCTGAGGATCTGCCGGAGGTCTTTATGCAGAAGTGCTGTGGGGAGTTGACCACTGCTCTCTAGGGAGCTCATCTGCCTGGGTCACCAGAAAAATTAAATATTTGAGGTGGTTTCACTGTAGCCCTGAACACAATTTTCTCAGTCTAGCATACTCCCTTAGTGTGATGTTTGGAGATCTCCATCAAAATGAAAGGAAATTGAAAAACACAAGTGCCTGCTGATTAATCAATCATGTCTTTTTACTCACTTCTATTTAAAAGGCCCATCAGCAAGATACTTGTGAGAAGGCACCTAATGTGGAAAGCGGAAAGAGGGCGGGGGGGGTGTGTGTTCAGAATTGTTAATCTAGAAAGAAATAAGGCCTCTCTATCTCAGAATTAATATTAGAAGTCAGTACTTCTGATTGACTTGTGTCATGCCTCTGCTCTGGCTTCAGGAACTCAGATGCCAGGCTCTTGAACAAATCTTGACTTTACAGATGCCTTTGCTAGTTGAAGATGTTTGTTAACCTTTTTCACCATCCACGACTGATCCACCATCAGGTGAATTCTGAATCAACAGAGGTAATAACGAGAACAGAAATTTTGTGTTTCCATCCTCATTGAAGAAAAGAGGTTTTTAAAACTCCATGCAAAAGCTTTTTTAACAGCATCTGATTATTTGGGTTCAAACCTGGACATCAGCTTTTGAAAGAAATGTATTCTTCCAATTTGAATTTAGTGTAGAAGCACTGACTCCTAAAGCATGACAGCAGCAGGAAAGCAGAAATCCACGTTTGACTAAGCCTTGGAGACTAGCTGACTTAAGTACAAGACTGCTAAGAGTTAAATGAACTGTTGCAGGCATCTATAGTGTCTGCAGTTGACTTGTAAAGAGGTTGTGGCAGCGGGGAGCAAGGTTTTCGATTTCAAAATACGAGGCTACGTACTTCAGGGGACATCAGGGCTAGACTCTATTTCCTGTTCTGTTAATTGCCTAATGTTTAGATCAAATGAGGTATATGTTAGATCTGTGCTTTCCGCACTTTCCCTTGCACTCCTCTGAAATAATAGCAGTTCTTGCACTGGCAGAGACACTGGTGCTTTAACCGGTGTCAGGATTCTTCCACCAGCAGAGAGATAAGAAATGCTATGAGCATGTTCAATGATGCTGTGATAATGAGGTCACAGTACAGCAGCTAAAGGAGGAGATCAGAAAGCGCTTCAGTTGTTTTGGTTTGGTTTGTGGGGTTTTGTTTTTTTGTTTTTTTTTTTTGGTGAATGGGAAAAATAAGTGGTTATTTGAGCAGCTCAAATGCTCTAAAACATACCATTTCTGGGGTAAAACTGAATGAAGGGGCCTCATCTTCAGGTGCTAGCTGGTGGAGTATCCTTCATACCTACTCTGCATCAGTTGTTAGGATGGTTCCTACTGAATTTAGTAACAAGCTAAGTCTGTAAATCCTGGTGCTACATGGCTACACTTCTCACTTGGTGCAATGCATGAGGAAAGTTAGATGCTTCTGGAAAATCTTGCAGTGTAAGCAGCAAATCCAATGGCCTTTAATGTGTGATAAAATATCCCCAAATAAACCTATTAAACTTATCCCTGCAAACAAAGCTGAAACAGATATGCGGAAAATAAAAATTGTTTTCTACATGGAATGCTCTTCCCCTCTTTCACACCATAAATGTTCTAGATTTGTCTTCTTTCCCACTTCTCATCATCTTCATCAGATAAGGGCTGGGTTTAATAACACATACTTTATCCTTTCACTGAAGCTCCGGTCAATGTCAGTTTAAAGCAAAAATGGAAACACTTCTTCAAGTTTAATTGAATTAGTGGCTTATCTGCTTCAAAATGCTGACATTAACAAGGGTTGTGAATACATGAGTGGGAAGAATGATGCTTCCTACTGTCCTCACCAGCCAGCTCACCACACTTAAGAGATCTGCCTTGCTTGCTTAGCCTTTAATCCCTAACAGAAGCTGTTCTGAAATGAACATGTAGGCCCAATACTTCAGCTTCTCAAATGACTGACTGATAAAGGCATGTTTGCTACTTTCTCTGATGTCCTTGATTCATGTTATCCACTGTATTGGGTCTGACTGACATGGAGTTAATATTCCCCACAGCAGCCCCTCATAGCGCTGTGCATCGGTAGCCAGAAAGGTGTTGATACCACCCCGGTGTCTGGGCTGTTGCTGAGCAGTGCTCGCACAGCATCAAGGCTGTCTCTGCATTCCCCCCCCACCAGCAGGCTGGGGGTGGGCAAGGTCTTGGGAGGGCACACAGCCAGGACAGCTGACCCAAACTGGCCAGAGGGATATTCCATACCATATGATGTCAGCTCAGCAATAAAAGCTAAGGGGGGGGCAGGGCATTATTTTTTATGATGTTTGTCTTCCAGAGCAACTGCTACATGTACTGAAGCCCTGCTTCCCTGGAAGTAGCTGAACATCACCTGCTGATGGGAAGTAGAGAGTAAATGTTGCAAAACCAAACCACGAGTTTGGTTAATTTTTTTCCATCTTAATTTCTTCCCTCCTGTCCTGCTGAAGAGGGGATGGATAGAGCAGCTGGTGGCATCTGGTGTCCAGCCAAGGTCAACGCTGAAGAGGGGAGTGATAGAGCAGCTGGTGGCATCTGGTGTCCAGCCAAGGTCAACTCACCACATCCACTTAACATCTGCATAACTCCTCCACTGGACACTGCAGTGTCATTCTAGATTCAGAAGTACTATTAGGACACCCTGATTGAGGAGGAAAGAGCTGGAGTTCAGTTTTCTCTTTGTTTCAATATCTCTCTATAACATAAATGCTATAGATTTTTCTCTTACCCTAGGCAATCAACTGGTGGAAGGGTGGGAGAAATTGTGTTTTCACTTGACAGCTTCCATAGAGTGAGTTTTATTATGTTATCACACAGGTCAAGATAATACATATATTGTGAATGTGACTGTTTTATCTGCAGTAAGGAGTAAGGAAAAAAATTGATATGCTGTGGTTTATATAGAGATCTTCCCTTGCATTTGTAAGGGCTTTAGAATAAGGACACACTGATTATCAGCAGTGTAACTGTACTATGGGTAGACATTTTCAAGCTAGCTCTAATCTTGCTAACATGAGTTAACGGCAAACCTTGCAGTACGTGGTACAAGTATCTGCCAGGAACCCTGGCAGCACACCTTGCTGGCTGGTTTGTGCAGAACTCTGTGCTACCATGGTTTAATACATGAATTCGCTGCATAAAGTAACCACCTGAACTTCCTTGGGGCCATGTCTATTTTTGCTCTCAACAGCACCTTGTAATCAAGGTCATGATACTTTCTGGGTGGGTGTGGGCACAGAGCATGCAATAAGGTGTCCTGGTATCTTCATCAGAGTTTTTTCTAACAACCAAATTCCACACAACCGTTTCCTCTTACTGCTTTAGAGCTTTTGCCCACTTGTGACTGGTGAAGGAGTCTCACTGGATTACAGAAAATCAGAGGACACCAGATGTCCTAGCTTCAAGTATATTCAAACTATGGTTACCCAGCTGAACCACTGTCATGCTCATTTCTCTTTTGAGAGAGGAGACTGATTTTGTTTCAGATTTCTTTACTTTTTAAAGACTAACATGGATGCACAAATTAGGAATTGGTTTGACAGTATTGGCTCACTTCAGGTCTGACGTGGACTGCCAAGGCTAAAAAAATCAGAAAGTCATAAGGCTACTGATAGCTTTTGTGTCTTTGCTGTATGGCTAATATTGGTCATCCTCTTGTTTCCAGTGAGTGGGGATTGCATTGCAACAACTGTTTCTTCCTCTTGTCTGTGCCAGACATTTTCTCTCCATGATATTCTGTTTCTCCATGAAAGCAAAGTGTTTTTTCGAAGGGAGCAAGCATTACAGGAAAGACTCTTAGTGGACAGTTCTTTTTCACTTTGAGGAACCTTTCCTTTATATAAAGCAGCTGAAATCTTGATACATTGGGTCTGAATTGACAGTGTTTGTCACAAACACTAAAAACTTCTGTCTGTGCTTTTGTATCATGTCTCAATTACTGCAACACCATCTGCTTTAGTGTCAAAAACAAAGGCTTAAAAACCCAAAATAATCTTGCTTCATGAATACCTAACTGTAACACTTTTACAAAGATTTTTTTTCCAGACAGTTACTCAGCATGCTTCCTTTGAGATGTCTGAAAATGTTTCTTCAGAACAATAGGCTATAATTTGACTCTGAACTTCCATCTTCTGACTGTAACTACATGAGTTATCTCATGCAATAGTTGAAGGCTCTTAAAGATACTGACAAGCTTTCCAAATAGCCTACTCGTCTTCATCTTTCGCTATTATAGGAGAGTCCTGGTGCATACTAAGGGTTTTTTTGGTATCAGAGATTCCATTATCCCCAGAACAATAGGCTAAATATTGTTATTCAATATGCTTTTTGAGACTGCTTGTCTATTTTGGGAAAACCTTGTTTGGTACAATCCCTTATTAGTATCTCTCCCCATTCTACCTGCAACTTTCAAGTATTTGCACACATGCATGATAACATTTAGTCAGTCAGGATCTGACTAAATTTTGAGCTGTGATACAGTCTTGCAGCCCAAACCTACACTGGAAATAAAGGAAATCTGGGTGAAAAAGGAGGCCTCGGAAGATATGTTGAAGAACTTCTCTCAAATGTTTTCTATTCATATGGGTCAGCATCATTCTCCTAACCAGCCACCTATCTCACAGAAAGGGCATCACGTTGCTCTCCTGCAGTTGGGAAAGCTAAAGCTCTCAGTAGGTTAACATACAAATATACCAACATGTCATATCATCACTCTCTACACAGTTTTAGAGGACCAGCCATGACCTGCCCTCATATTTTTCACCTCAGTTCTCATAAATAAACTGCTTTTATCAGCTTTTGTTGTTCTTTCTGTATTCTAGTACTTCTAGTCTGCAACTCCCTGCGAACAAGCAGACAAGAATGAAATCTGCAGGTCTACTCAGTCTTGGCAGGGCCCTCTAGAAAGATACGTACTCAGTTTAAGGGCACTGGGCTTTATTTTTGTACCTCTGGGTCTATTACATCACTGCATCAAATTACAAATGTAAGCTTGTTGATTAGTTTTTAACATTGCTTTTATTGCCTGGTTTGACTTACAAATATGCTTTCCAAGAATATAGTTAATTGGAACTAATGTTTTACACCATTTTGTAAGTGCTTCTGACTGTCTTAATCTATTCCCACTAGCATTTTGGCTGTGACAGGTAGCAGCACATCTTCCCTAGGCTTAGAAAAGTTCTATTTTTCCAGCATCCTATTAATTAGCTTTTCAGGTCATTAATAAAAATGTCAAAGGCAGCTATCTATCAGAGCAGACTACTCCTGCACTTCACACTATTTAAGTCAGCTGCCCTCAGTTTCTTAGTCTTTCAGCTAGATATCTGTCCACGTATAGCATTTTTTTCTCTAGCAAAATAGCATGTTTGTCTGAACTTATTTGAATTCTCTTTCAAGTTACTCTCTTAAACCTAAGTGTTTGAATTTTTGAGATGTTTGATATTGCCTTTGTTGTTCCTTTAACTTACTAATTTCAATATCAAGGAACCAGTGGATTGTTTTGTGAATGCTTTCCTTAAAATTAATGAGTTCTATCAAATTCCATCTCAGCACATTCTACTCAACCCATAGGGGTTCAAAGATTGCAGTTTGACTGTATAATGACTTTTCTTTGTCCATATTCTACTTTCTGTAGCATCTCCCTCAGTGTACCATGAAAATATACTGCTCAAAGTAAATAGAGGGACCTAGAATCATATGAGAAAGAAGTATTGACTCTACTGTACTTATGGTTAGTTCTTGGCAATTTTCCTTCCAGCATGACACTCTACAAATGTTAGGTACTTTATCAATATTAACAAAAGATTATGTTTGCTTTAACTGCAGAAGAAAAAGGTGATATTTCACAGACAATGAAGGACAGGGTGTTAGTTAAAAGGGAAAACTGATTTACTGGGGTCTTGGCCTTGGGTAACACTCTCATTGGGGAATCAAATCTCCCAAATACTGGTGACTGGTGACCAGTCACTGTCCGGTACTGATGGGAACTCCCCTAGCAAGTATCCTTATAGCATCATTCTCAACTAGGTCAGGACGGACTCCCTGAAGTACTGTTCTGCTCAATTTTCATAATCCAGTTGGCAGTAGCCCTGTGAGACCAACCCAGCATATGAATAATTCATCTCTGTTGCTGTATCTTAACTATTAAATGCAAAACATCTCAAATATCATACCTATATACAAAAGACTGTCCTATGTGATTATTTCTGCAGGAACAGTTTCCATTGACTGTTTACAAATGTCTTATCTATGTACAATATGATCAGCATTTCAACAGAAACCATGTAAGAGAAGCTTTGGAACATTCCACCTGGATTGTTAATCAACACATTTAAACATACAAACTAGACTAGTTACAGCTGGAGCTGCCTGGGGGAGCTTCTAGTACTATCTGAAATTTCCTACTGTGAGCTCCTGTAACAGTTTGTCAAATACTTGATTGTGAAGGTTCAGTCTATGACCTAGTTTGGAGTCAGTCCATTGCCTCAAGTCAGCCCCCCTTCTATGCAGAGAAGTGACTGAGAAGTCACTCAACCACCCAGGGAACTACGGGCTGAAGTATATTGCGTCTGCATAGAGTCACAACTGTGATACTCAGCTACATTGCAAATATAACTAAGGAACAAACCTGATTTTCATACAATTAAGTGCCATAGTTCACACAACATTTAAAACGGAAAGACAAAAGGTGCATCTACTCTGTGATTACCAAAATATGATCAAAACACACTTGGGCTAGCTGAAATACTAGTAAATGTGGTGCACCTGGTGGGGCTAATTATCCAACTACTACCCTGCTGTTTGAAGTTTTGTAACCACTTCTAAGCTATATGCTGTGAGAGCCAAACTGCTGCTGGAAGAGATAATTGTGGTAATAAGAGCATGATAACAATTACACAAATCTGTTTCACATGTTCATGTTAGACTCTTAAATACCAAACTGTTCCAGAGACACAAGTAAATACTACAGCCATCGACAGGCTCAGAAGGCCTCCAAGTCATTGTATATGGTCAAAACATCAAATAAACAGTGTTACTGAATTGGGGGTTGGGGGTGTGTGTCTTCTGTTTTTCAGAGGTGTAATGTCATTATTTAACTTTTTGAAATAAAAGTTTTATGCTCAGAGCATCTTTTAAGTCATTTATTCAGAGAAATATGCTGAGGAGAGGCAAAGGAATGAAATTTTATTGTGTATTTGAACTTGGGAGACAAGAGCATTGTTAACGGACAGATTTGCTACTCTGGAAAGTAAGAAAATGTTAGTGGAGAAAGAGAACTAAACAACTGAAGGGTGGCAAAAGAAGGAATTCAAGAAGTTATAAATGAGTTACTAGGCCTTTTAACTTCACGTCAGTGATTGTAATCCAGGCTAGATCTGTATTGATAAGAAAGTAATTACTCTTTGACACCTCTGAGGGGTTTGGGGTGATACGAATTAAAGATCTGGGCCAAAACCTAATAAAAAATTGTACATGTTACAAAAAACAAATACAATCGATTTAAACAAAAAGCTGAGAATACCTATTAAAATGTGCAAAATTGATTCTATGGAGAGAAAAATAACAAAGCCGGTACATGTCCTGGTCGTGTGAGGAACCCAGGAGAAAGAAGGAAAATTGATGCTTTTCATATTTCTTATGCACTGCATGATTATAACTTTACAGTTAATGGAAAGAAATTTTCAAAGAAAATATGTTTCTTCATTGTTTGTCAGGGTAGTAATAGCACTTTGAAATATTGTACAAAGGTATAAGAAGAATTTTAGGGCTGGATGCAGTCATTCTTGAAGCATGGGGCAGATTCCTTCCTCTTTGTCAAGAGATAAAGTCATAACTACCTGCCTAAAATCTGAAGGTAAATTGCCATTGTGATTCCACGGTGTAAGTGTGGGTTGCAAGTTAAAGAGGTTTGCTATGATGCAAGAGACAAACAGATCTAAGATAATCCACCTGTGACAATCTGCTCTTGAGTTCATATCTTATTGACTAGCCTTCCTATCCAGGATTCCATATCCTGCAGTTAAAGTTTGTTTGTGTGTTTTGGCAGAGTATATACCTAAGAGTTTTCTTTAGATCATTTGCAGCAGTACCAGGAACACAGCAAGGCTGAATCATGAACCACTAAAATCACTGAGTTGGAGAGCTGCTAAGCTGATCAAGTGAAACCACTGAGCTAGGAAACCCAACATTTTGTCTCTTGTAATCTTGTTGAAAAGGTGTGGTTTGGGTTGTTTTGGTTTGTGGTTTGGTTGGGGTTTTTTTTCATAAATTCACATTAAAAGTGTTTTCATTTGAATCATTGAATCTAAAACTCTTGCAGTTCAGTCCAATTTGAGGGGAACAGTTTCAGTCTTCTAAGGTATAGATACCAGTAAGTAACATGAATCCCAAATATGTGGCATTAAATATATGGCACTGGGTAAATATTGTTAAATCAGTGACTGATTAAGAGGAAATTGTAGCTACATAAACTGTAATTTGGCAGGAACCCATCTAATCCCTTAGCAGTTACATTATTGAGGTGTCCATCTGAGATGAAAGGAAGCAATTGTTTTCTTGAGGCTGCAGAATTTTGTAGTTTTGCATTAAGAGAACTAAATTGGTAGGAAATACTCAATTTCAGTTACTTGTCCTAAAGGATACCTTCTAGCCAAAAGAACAACTAATAAAAAATATCCCAGTAGGCAGAGGAGAAATGAGTATGAAGAAGGAAAAAGAAGGGGAAAATTGTTTTCTAAGCACAGCTTCCCAGGAAGAATAGAAAAGGCTGTTAGACTTGGCGAGTAGGACAGGATTAGAAACTGTGAAGAGCTTCCCATCAACTCCATTGTCCTGTGGCAAGTTTCTCATTAAGAACCAGCTCCTTCCAATAAGGAACTGCCTTCTCCTCACTCACAGAGCTATTATTTGCCTTTGCAAAAGATGTCACTTGTGGACACGCCAATATTTTACAATGGAAGATGGTCCCTTAAGCTTCAGTCCCCTTGATTAAATACAATTGCTTAGAGCCCATATTTAAGTCATGTGAGGAGAGGAATCTAACTGAAAATTCTTACATATATATACACTCACCTGTTAAAGTGTCTTAGCTTGTCTATGCATTCCTGAGCGAACCCATAGATGGTTCTACAGGCACTTTGCATTTGGTTCTACAGGCAAATCCCCTCCCTTCCCTTTGCAATCACATGAAGTGCCTGGCACAACCTAGCACAAATGGGTCTGGAGCTCTTTAGATACTCATGGACCACAGTGGGAATCATGCTGGGTCACTTGGTCCACTTTAAGACAAACTGGAGCACTTCAGAAACGTGCTCTTTCCAGAACTGGAAACACAAAGCAGACACTGTGATTCATCAGCCATGTTCAGACCACCAGCAGCCAATAGAGAAGAAGCCAAAAAAAGTAATTATTCCACCAGAAATCATCATTAAAAAAAAAAAAAAAACACAAAAAATCCTCCAACAATTTGCAGGAACTTCAAAATCTAAGGAATTCTGAACAGAAAGTAGGGAGAGGAGCAACAGACCCTGGTCTATGATGCAAGCCAGCATGCTTACCTGACTCTCCAACAACCTGCCTCGAGAGCAGTAGAGAAACCCGCAGGTCAACAACATCCTTCAGCTCAGCTCAAAAGAGTCCTCCTAAGTTAGTGACAAAGCTCTTCAGAGGCTGCAGCAGTGGGCTAGGCCATGGGTCTTCTTCCTCAAACTGAATATGTTTTCTGACATAGCACAATCCCCTGTGACAGAATCAACTCTCCCTATTCAGTTCTGCATTCACCAGAGTCTGTATACCATTTAACGCTTGAGTTCAAGAGAAAGTAGTTTACTATCTGGAGCTAGGGATAGAAACCAAATACAGAGAGATCTGTATTTAAAGTAAATCAGACTTTAAATTAAAGGTTTTTCTCAGTTGTTATGAGTTCAGCATGAATACTTTTTTCCTCCTGAAAATACCGCAGGGTACCATATAAAGGATGCCCCTTTAGTGGAGAATTATGGCAGTGGTGTAATTTGCTTCTGATTAGCTACGTACTGTATTTAGTAAAATGGATGCAAGAACATAACCTGAGTCTTCAGTAAACCAGCTAGGAGCAATCTAGCTCTATCAGGATTAATAAAACCACTAGCTCTTTCTTGTCTTCCTCTCCCCAGTTCGCTTTCTACTTTAGAATTAATCAATTTCTTGCTTACTTGTATCTGTAAATTAGAAGCAGTGCACTAAACAGAGGAGGTAAAGAAAAGAATAATCATTCTTAATCTAGTCACAGCTGCATTCAAATTAAAGAACAATCATGCAGATTAGCTCCTCAAGAGACAGATAGAGATTAATGGTTGGGTTTGTAACAGTACAAGGCTGTATATTTACAGTGAAAGTTCAGCAGCAGCTTAAAACAGGTGCAATTTACATCACTGACATTCTTTAAACTGGTAAGCTTTTTCTGGTATTGTTGTTTATCCTCTTGTATTTTTCTTAGCTTAAACATAAAAAGACATTTTAGGTGAACAGATGCCTCAATGATGACAAAGTATCGTCTCTCATCATTCTGAACAGAAATTAAGATGAAAGGTTTCTTTGTGCAGTTTTAAAAGGAAAAATTAACCTGACAGATCAGATGATAACAATTGATCATTTGCTAGTTGACATTCTAATTTTCATTCTTGATAGCTTCCACCAGCAAGCAAATAGGGAAGAGCTGTACTAATTTTTCTTCTCATATGTATTGTTATAGATGCTCTGTGATTGCTCCTATCGTGTATAAATGAAATAAGTTTATATTTGAAATGTATTCTCTGCGAAGACTGATGGATTGTCAATATATGGAGCTTATTTAGTCCATTTTGACCCACTTGAAAGATTCTTTCTCAGGTAACTTCTAACGGTCTTTACTTTATTCTCTTTCATTTTTCATGTCATATTTCAAACTTCATGATACTTATTCTGATCTTGGTATTTGACATCCCAAATGCATTAGTGATAATAGGAGTTGCGTTGCACTCTCAGTACTGCAAAAACAGAGAGGAACAATTTCTGTGAGTCTTTGTGCTGGTCTTGGGTGGCATTTTGGATCCGTGCTGGAAACAGGGTTGATAATACAGGGATGTTTTTATTATTGCTGAGCAGCACTCACACAGAGTCAAGGCCTTTTCTGCTTCTCACCCCACCCCAGCAGTGAGCAGGCTGGGGGTGGACACGAATTTGGGAAGGGACACAGCTGGGACAGCTGACCCCAACTGACCAAAGGGATATTCCATACCATACAACATCACGCTCAACATATAAATCTGGGGGAAAAAGAAGTAAGGTGGGGACATTCATCTTCCCAAGTAACCGTTACGCGTGATGGAGCCCTGCTGTCCTAGAGATGGCTGAACCCCTGCCTGCCCATGGGGAGTGGTGAATGGATTCCTTGTTTTGCTCTGCCTGCGTGCACGGCTTTTGCTTTACCTGTTAAACTGTCTTTATCACAACCCACAAGTTTTCTCACTTTTGCTCTTCAGATTCTCTCCACCATCCTGGGGGGGTGGGAATGAGTGAGCAGCTGTGTGGTGCCTAGTTGCTGGCTGGGGTTAAACCACAACAGGCTTGTTCTGCTCTTAATGCAATGGCGTAAGTACCATCAATGTTCTGTTAAATGCAATCACTAATAATGTTTTTAAACATTTATTCTTTCTCCTTGTTCTGGTGCTTTATATGTTCATAGCATTAAGATTCACCTCTGACCTTCTTCCACTATGCATTTTCTGTACCACTACCTGTTGGTGTTTTTGTAGTGGTGTGTGCAAGAATCAGTTCTCAAGTAAATTATGCCTGTCCCTTGTTCACATCTTTATTAATTCTTATCTTAACTACTGTTATTAAGTCCCTTCCCATTACATTGCAAAAAGTCTGTTTTTTGAATTTCAGTGAGAGAGGAATGCTCTCACCTAACTGTTCTCTCACTCCACATAAATTGTCCCCATCAAGCCTCAATCACTGTAACTTCCATTTTCTTCTTCCAGTTTTAGCATTTCCCTTGCAGTTCTGAAATCCCTGAGAACTTATCTAGCCCTCACTTTGCTTCTGAAAGGTCATCCCACTAAACCCCCATGGCACTCCACAGCTGAGATAAAAGTATTAAGAGCCAGGAAGAGGCATATTGACTTAAGATGTCAGCAAGGATTCCCTTCAAAGCTCCTGTTTCATTTGGGATGGGATGGCAGATGTGAGTGGTGTACAGACACCACAGGGCTGGGATTTGTGAATTTAACTGTATGGAATAAAACTGACTTGACAAACTATTTTCTCCCAAGATACTTACTTCAAATGTCCTGGAGGATAACTTTGTCCTCTGTCCTATCTTTGGTGTTCATGCTAGTCAGTCCTGCTCATTTTTAAATCCCATCAGTAGTGAAGTGAATTGCACGAGTGCTGTATAATGTTTACACAGAAACAAAAAAATCATCATCTTGCTGTTGAGTAGTATCATTTCCTGTCCTTGTTATGATTGCAAAGTATATCTGCTTAAGTGAGGTTCAATATCTACCACATTAATAGCTGTCTTACTTGCATGTCCCTCACCAGTAGGCTGTTTGCTAAGTTGCCTTCAATTTCACTACAGATGAAATGATAAAGATGATGCAGTTTAAAAGCATACAATAAATCCCAATCAGACAGATCTTGAGAGAGCTGTCCTAGTGTTTCTTATGGCCACTGAGAGAAGGTTTCTGTACACTACTGCTCTAAAAATATGTCACCATGATTTTTTTCTTTAATGTCTTTCCTCTGAGGAGCTACAGCACCACTTTATTAATATATGAATGGGAAAACTTTATCATATGTATAATTATATTCATGCCACTAGGACTTAAGGTTTCTGCTAGCTGGAAGGTCATTATGGCCATTCATAGCTATTGTGTCCCTATGTGTCCCAAACCCATATAGCCCAGTGCATCATCTGCAAAATACGTTGCTCCATATGTGAACAGGTCCTGAAAAACATTAAGGCCTATAGATTCATTGGAAACATTTTGCTTGATTTTACTGTGCTCTGAATTGGTTCTTAAAATATTGGCAGCAGTGCCTATTTTGGCTTGAGGTTTTCTTTCTTGTTTCCTTGGCATGAATTTCTATATAGATTGCTGTACATCACTCCTGGGTTCAGATTTTTTTATGTAGCCAAGGGGCAAGTTATTATTGTTTACAAATAATATTGTAAATACTCAGATGTCTGAGTCACTTTTGCTTGGGCGTCTGTTTTCTGTGCATAGAGCCTTAAAAACAGAATTATATCCACAGCCTATTAGTATCTAGCAATTTTCTTATTCATGGCTAATGCTCATAGTAGTGTGTTGGGAGCAGCATGCCTCAAGGCCAGGCATTTGTATGCTTACATCCCCCAGTATTTGCTGTCCAAGTTGTCACCAAGCAGATGAAGATGTGTCAGCCTTTGTTCCTGGGAACAAGCTGATCCTTGATCTTCCTGAGTTGCCATCCTCTGACCCCCCCACTTTCTCGTTAGTTTTTATGCCTTTTCATGTGGGTGTTTCGCTTCTGAATCCTTGAGCTAGTAACTTGTTATTAATTCAGCACACTCTCTCCTGTATTCTGTTTTCTTTTTTTTCTTTCTCATTTTTCTGATGCAGTACCCCCCAGACTCCCTCACTTACGAACTAGTAGGGGTAGCCATAGCTCAACAACATTTTTTTTTCAGTGAGGCAGGATCAAGGTCACAAAATTGGGTCTCACATAATGTATGTTTGGACATAGGCTACAACATGAGATGACAATTGCATAGCCGTTTCCAGTGAAGAAGGTACCAAAACATTAAAGAAAAGTCAAAATGAGGGTCAGGAGGTATTTCAGCTTGATTGCATGGATATTTGGCAGAACCTAGTATCCTTTGTATAAAGGCACACTTTGTTCTGAAACTATAAATGAATTTAGCTGAGTTTTGTAGAAAAGCTACTTTTCGAAGGAGCAGATAATTTCTTTTTCACTGTGGTAGTCTGTGGCTTTGAACAGTTTTATGCACCTGACACCACTGCAGTACTACATGCTTTATGTGCTTAGTAGAAAAGCTAAAAATTGAAAATGTCAAGATCTTTGAAAACTTTGAACATACCCAAATGTCTAATTATTGAAAAAAATTTCTTTAATGAGGCCTGTTGGACAAGTACTAAATGTTATTCTTACTGTGTTGTTTCTGAGGTATGGTGATAATGTAGAATCAGTGTACAGTGGTTTCTTGTACGAGGTTGATGCAACCTTACTCATCTTAGATGAATCTTCTTTAATGCACTGAAAGAGATGAAAAACTAGAAATAACAATGCAACAAACATATATATGAACTCCCAAAGCACTTCTTAGTAAAGTGACTTTTAAAAGCAAGGGGCTAAAGAAGCTGAAGTCAGCTTTGAAAGGAATTTTCTGTGATAGAAACAATAAACTCAATTCTTTCTCCAAACTGCAGGCAATTTTCACAAATTCAGATGCCTTTTATTTTTTGAGTATGGTAAAAATATGATAATTAAAGTGAACCGGCAACTGAGGAAATGAGGAATTTTTCAAAGTCTCAGTAAGCTCTTAAACCCAATAAATTGGCACAAAAGCCTATGTAGTAACATATAATCAAATAAGTATATTTTTTTCCAGACAAGTTGCCACAGAAACACTGCTGCAGAACAGTGAATAATACACAACAGAAAGTACATTTGTGTAGGAATTCATAATGGTGTTCCATAAAACATCTGAGCTAACAAGGATATTATATGTTGCTTTCCTCAAGCTAATATACCTTGAATAGTGTTCAGAGATACTCTGTGTCATTATAGATATAAATACTGTAATATACATATAACCAGTTGTAATTGTTAAATGTGTAATATGTAAAAAATCTACATCTTGATTTGTATTAAGTTGCATATATAGACAAAGTGGTCTTCTTTTTACTTTTATGGAGGTAGATGGCAAAGCTACCAGTAATTCCAAGGATAACTATCATCGTTTTAACAGATAACGACAGTGCTTAATAGCATAGAATTTATTAGGATTTTCTAAAACTAACCAATAGAAAAATCTGCTGAGTGGACTGCCAAGCTCCTGAAACTTGTCAAAAGTATTTTAGATTACTTCCCACTTTGTTGAATACTGAGAGTGTTTGGAATTACAATATGTTGAATGCTCTCTGCATGCACTAAGAGACTTATCCTCACAACACTATCTATAAGAAAATTCCTTGAATATCCCACAAGTGCCAGAAGACAAATAAGAAATAGATTCTCATACCAAACCATTGTCGGACTGAAATTTGTAATTCACCCTCCTCCTATTGTTCCAAGTAGCCCCTATAACCTCACTAGGATGACAAAATGGCATTTAGAACAACTTGTTTGAATTTTTTGTCTTTTAAATTATACACAAATTCCTTTCTAGGAGACTCACCATGGTCAAAGAGCATTCACATATACAGCTACACCAACTGCCCTCATGTAATTTCCTGCTCTTGGGTGCCCTGTGGTGTGCTTTTGTTCTTAGAGAAGAATTTCTGTAAGAGGTGCTCAACCTAATTTGGAGTGCTCCTATTTCACATTACATGAAAAATTGTGGAAAGTAAGTGTCATAGTTTCTGTTCTTCTTATTAGAGCTGCTCAAATAATAACAAAAGATGGTGGGTCATTTACCTAGTATGGATGTTTGTATGTATTTATTTGCAATGCATCATTTGACTGGTTCTTTGTATCTGTAGTTCTTCTTGGGTGTTCCATTCATTGATCATTCATCTGACTGAAGCACTTTTATAAGGAATGAGATTTCTGTAAATTTTTCAGGGAATGCAACTCTCTGTTCTTACAAATAAGACAAAAGTGGTACATTTGATGTACAGTTTTGTCAAGGGAAAGGAATTCTTCTCTGAAATTACAGCGGGGTTTTTTCCATCAAAGGAGAGACAACTTACTGATAATAAAGTACGTCACTTGAAAAATAGCATGTTTTCAAGTGCAAGGAAATTTCTGTGCCTCTCTTTCAGAAGTACAGTGAACACACATGCATAACATTACCTCTTCCAAAAAATGCTCTTGATGTCTGAATATGGTTCCAGTGTACTTCTCACACAATCATATGTAATATGTGGAGGAAACAAGAGACAATGGTCTTACACAAATAGAGTAACATGAAGGGCTTGTTTATCAATTATTTTAGCAAAATGAAAAGTGATTGACAATGTTACAATATAAAATTGTCTGCTGAAACTGAGAGTGGAAATTTTTTTTTAAATTTTTTGTAATGGTTTTCTCTCTTTCACATGAAATCAGCAATACATTTATGTGTTCTGGAAGGCATCTAACAGAGGTAGTTCTAATTTACTTTCAATAGTTCTTACTGCAAGAAATTACAAGAGGTTTTCAAAAGCAGACTAGCAGTCATGCCTATGGGATTCCTCTGTCTAGTAGTTTTGCCTTCTGGAGCTCTGACAGGGAATAATGTCTATTTTGGTTTTAATTCAAAACACTGAAATTTGTGAAGGACTGAGTTTTAATATTTCATCTTCAGAAGCAAAAAAAGTAATTAATTCCTTTTTGAATATAAACTGTTCGGTGCTAACATGTAAAGACCTGTTTTTTATAGCTTTGGGACCAAACATTTTAACAGAAAAGAAATTAAAATGGTTTAGTAGAAATGAAGGAAGACACTGTACAACTGTGAAGAAATAAACCACACAACATTTTAGGGGTGGCCAAACAAGGGATCCTATTGTCACATTTGTAACAGATTTAAAATTGGGCTTACATAAGTTGTTACTAGTCTCCATGAAAGTAGTTGATAATACTTTTCTGGTAATAGTCCAAGGTAAAATGGTAGAATTTGCTATTAATTTTCTCTATAGTATTTGACTATCTGACACTCAATAAACCACTCTTGCTGATAAGTTGTTCTGTCTATCTAGACAAAAGAGTTATATTCAGCTACAACTATTAAATTCAGGGTGGGTGTAATCTTAAATGAATTACTATCTAGCTTAAATTGTCAAATTTGACTTTAATTTTGTAGAATTTTTCAAAGTCTCCTGGCTTTAGGTGGAGATTTTTTTTTCGGTGGATTTTCTAAAAATCCTTTATTGTGCTTTGTTTGGCAGTAGTAATTCAAAACCTCTGATAATCCAAATTTCTTCTAATTTTCTGAAAATGCAGCTCAAATGTTCTTAAGCAAAAGCTCGATGGGTTGATTATATCTTATGTTAAACTGAGACCAAAACCTTGGTGTGAATAGCACAGACTGGTCTGGCTTGTCTGTCTTAGACTATTTGAGTAGAAGCTGATAGAAAATTTATACTAATAATCCCACCTATGTGTCCTTGGGCCCCTTCAGGAGGCCACAGTTTGGCAGGAACGCAGGAAGATGAAGACTTTTTCCTTTTCCTCTTCTTTCTCTGTGGTGCGTTCGACTCCAGGACTCTGAGTCAGGCAATGGAACTGATCTCAGAGATGCAAAAAGGAAACAACAAAAACGACTTGGCAGACAGACATCTTGGTGCTCTCGGTGCTGAGGATGCTGCCTGGCTCTGGGCACAACAGCAGCAAGTCTTTCATGAATGTTTTGGGATCCAAGTCCAAGCTTAATAGACAGTAAAGGCTCACATATCTATTGCTAAATTACACTATGCAATGTAAATGTAAAACGGTACTGTTTACAGAAAAAAAAGCTAAAATTTTGAGAACAATATTTAGTTGTGGGACTCAAATTGTAGATGAAGTGCAGCACTCGAGAAAGTTTTAAAAATGTCAGTGAAAAATTGATAGGTTTGTTCCCTCTTCACCTTTTTCTGCTCAATACTTATTCTACTTGCAACACTCGAGTCTTTGTTACACAGGCCAAATGAAAAAACAGATTTAAGCTTTTTATTATAGCAATTGCACAGTATTTTTCTGTGCTAGAAAAGTGCATATTATTTTGGATGGATAGAGTGACAAAAAAGCTCTCAACATGGTAATTAGTCTGAATTCAGGTTGTTTTGTTTTTTTAAGCCTGAGTCCAAATCTGGACTGAAAGCTCGTGAATTGAGAAATGTGGAGGATTATAGTATTAACAATCTTTCAACAAACAAAATTAAGGTAACTTTAGTGGATAGCTTTGACCTTGCAATGTGCATCTTTATATAATCCTGTCAAAATCCAAAGTTCTATCTTAAGGCTTGCCCAGTGCTCTTTTCATGTTAATACTTCCTTCACAGGATGTAACTTTGAATGTCTGTGAACTGAACACAGTTTAAATGGGGATACAGGATCAAATACTGATTTCTGAGAAAACAGATGTTGAAAGAGTGCAGAATAAATTAAAACTCAATTAAATTAAATTAGGATCAATAATGCTTGAAGGGTTCACAATGGAAAAAAATGTGAGATAATTAAAATATCTGTGTTTCATGATGCTACAGTCCAAGATACCTTCTAGCAAAATAAAAGGGCAACCAAAATCAATATGGTTAAAAAGGGAGATAACGAGTAAACTGAAAAAAACCCCCAAACCCACTACCAACAACCCCATCATGACTTTTAAATAATATATGAGAATATGCCTTCAAAGCTGATTATAAGGACTAGAGCCCAACAGGAAACACTACTTAAATTTTTCACAAAAAGTATGTGGTGTTCTACCTACTAATCTCAGTGGCATGAAGAGTGACATATGAGATGCCTGAGACATGGGCTTTGCAAGTCAAGTCCAGAGACACTCAGCTCTGCTAAAACCACACAGCTCCTAAACTCCCCAAAGAAGGTTCTGAATCTTCCACCACTCCCTCTCACGTAACAAACCTTCAAAGGCGAACTCACCCTGTACTCCCAAGAAGAGAGTTATTTCTGCACAGATATGTGTAGTCACCCCTGACTTTCTCTGCCCACACTACAAAGTGGACTGACACAAACTGGAAATTACATACTTGTGCTGCTACGGTGCTCTGCCTGAGCTCAGCTTCAAAGCTGAGATTTTTAGCTTGAGCCCAGCATAACACCAAGGTAGTTGTTCACGTAGTTTTCATCACAGAAGTAGCTCGTGCTGTTGGGAAGAAGAACAGAGAGAACTGTGGGCATGTGATGTGTCTTAACTCAGCCATGGTCACCCAGGAAGAGTGTGCTAGGAAAATTACTGACCTTTAAACTACTGAGTCAGGAGCCTGTGTCTTCAGAGGACTATCGCTCTAAAACTTTTCTTCTTATAAGGTTATTTATTTGCTTTCTGTTCAGAAATACTGGACTTCAGGTGTTGTCTTGTGGCAGGTGCTTTTAACTAACATATTTTGCAGCCCAACACTTGAAATCCTGCTGTGACTGCATATCATGTGCTTTTCTTGATGTCTTCCCATTGGATTACTTATTAATGAGTTTTCAGGTATGGAAGTCCATTTAAAACTTGTCCTCTGTAAGAGAAGCAGTGTGCTTCCCTAACATTTACTTGAGTACAAAAAGAGGACAAGGGGGAATAAGCAGCACTGAAGCTAACTGGTTAAAACAGATGAAACAAATGTTTCACCAGTGTTTAGGTAGTGCTATTTGGAGTACAGAGGAGGAAATACATTTGAGAAGGGCTAGCACAGTGGCAGGAAAAAAGTAAGGAAGAACATCAGGAGGAGGAAAATCAAGAAAAGTTAAGGCCTGGCCATAGTGAAAGATGCACTAAATAACATCAGGCCCTTGGCAATGTGTTGGGTTATACAATATCCTTGTGTGGCGAGGTTTTGGTAGTGGGGGAGCTACAGGGTGGTTTCTGTCAGAAGCTGTTAGAAGCCTCCTCTATGTCTGACAGACTCAATGCCAGCCGGCTCCAAGACAGACCCACCGTTGGCCAAGGCTGAGCCCATCAGTGATGGTGGTAGCGCCTCTGGGATAACAGATTTTTAAATGGGGGAAAGAAAACTGCACAACTGCAGCTGGAGAGAGGAGTGAGAATATGTGAGAGAACAGCCCTGCAGACACCCAGGCCAGGGCAGCAGGAGGGGCAGGAGGGGCTCCAGGCGCCAGAGCAGAGGTTCCCCGGCAGCCCCTGAGGAAGCCCATGGTGAGGCCGGCTGTGCCCCTGCAGCCATGGAGCTCCACGCTGGAGCAGATCTCTACCTGCAGCCCGGGGAGGACCCCATGTTGGAGCAGGTGGATGCCCAAAGAAGGCCGTGACCCCGTGGGAAGCCCACACTGGAGCAGGCTCCTGGCAGGACCTGTGGCCCCGTGGAGAGAAGAGCCCAGGCTGGAGCAGGTTTGCTGGCAGGACTTGTGACCCCGTGGGGGACCCAGGCTGGAGCAGTTCATGAAGAACTGCAGCCCATGTGAAAGACTCACGCTGGA
>NW_010509619.1:59976-104432 GCF_000687285.1 Phaethon lepturus
AGGGACCCCAGGCTGGAGCAGGGGCAGAGTGTGAGGAGTCTCCCCCCGGGGAAGGAAGGAGCATCAGAGACGGCGTGTGATGAACTGACCACAACCAACCTGTGCTGCTTGGCAGGGTGGGGTTGGTAGAGAACTCGGGAGTTAAAGTTAAGCCCAGGAAGAAGAGAGGGGTGGGGGGAAGGTGTTTTTAAGATTTGGTTTTACTTCTCATTACCCTACTCTGATTTGATTGGTAATAAATTAGACTAATTTCCCCAAGCTGAGTCTGTTTCGCCCACGTGGTAATTGGTGAGTGACCTCTCCCTTGCCCTTGTCTCGACCCATGAGCCTTTTGCTGTATTTTCTCTCTCCTGTCCAGCTGACATGGGGGACTGATAGAGCAGCTTTGGTGGGCACCTGGCATCCATCCAGGGTCAACCCACCACAGGCAGATTAGTTAATGCAGTTGAGCCCAGTTGCGTTGGCTATGAATGCTTATCAAAACTTGGTTATCTGGTGGTTCCACAGCCTTTCCTGGTCACTTATATACCTGGGGCTACTGTTCTCAGGTGGTGCCTGGAATTAGCATGTCAGCAGGTCTGGCACAACCCTTTTGTTTAATCTTAGATTTACGTTAGCATGTGACAGCGTGAGCCGGTCTGTTCGTCCCCTCACCAGTGCAGGGTGGTGGCTGCCTCTTCCGTGTACCTGGCTTTGGCTGTTTCAGCCGCCTCGCTTCCCCTTCTTCTAAAGAGGAATGAAAAAACATGGGACTTGGCTTTACAAACTGTTTTCAGAGCGTGCCAGCAGCACTCCTGAGTGGAAACTGAGCAGACTAGTGCTTCCAGCAGTCTCGGGAACAGGAGATAAGCCAGGACCCCGAATTCAGCAGGGTCTGTGCTCTGCCGCATTGCTGCAAAGCTGGTACGACTCGCTCGCGCTGCTCTTCGGCTGAGAGGTTACGGTTCCTGGATCTGTTCCAGACACCGAACTTGATGGAAAGACTTCTGGCTCTCGTCCTGAACTTGAAAGTCCATGTCTTTAAGGATTCAGAGGAACTATTTGTGCTACGTATATCCACATTCTCGACTTGTCAAGTGGTTCTATTCGCTTCTGTAATTAATTATGGCAGATGCAATCAAATATGTAGGCTGCATAAGAGAAATCCCAAAAGGTATGTTCCAAATCTATGTTTGGTAAAAATGATTAATGATTCACTCTGTGGAATGCACCAGCAACTCTTACCCTGTATCTGATTGCTGAAAAAGATGAATTCATTACTTTCGTTTTTATAGAGCACTATTCAATGGAATACTTAATTCACTGACAAACCCATGCAATGAGGTTTTAAAAAAATCTTTGCCTATTTAAACGTGATTAAAAGAACAATAGTTAAAATCTATTGCAAAAGACAGAAAGCTTTAGTACATTACTGAGCAAAATGGTGCCCCAGAGCATTTTATAGTCATGACAATTTGTTTCAGTGTGCATAGCTAAGCTATTTGCAGGAACGGCATCTCACACTATGAAATTCTGTCTTATCTATTTTTTCCATTCCAAATTACAAGCCATCAGAGACCAGCTGTCCTTTGAGCGAAGTTGTAACCAGGTTGTCCTTCTGTGATGTAACATCCATAGGCCTCTTGTGAAATATGAACATTGTGGAAGATGATCAACTATGAGTTTTTATTAATTTTTTTTTTTACTACTATCAATTTGTATAGGATGTTTTTAACTAAAATAGTTATCTCCTCTTAGCACACAGGGGATGTTCGTGGCTTAAAAGAAGGAATTAATAAATTTCTTATTTTAATGAAAAAATGTGCTCTGGAAATATATCAGTTTCTCTGAAAGACAGACTGCTTGGAGTAATACCCACATCTTTGCAGAACAGAGACAATGGAAATTTTTCCCGATTCATTAGTTTTATTTCAGTTTTAAAATATACATGAACAGAAAAAAAAGGTTGTATGTTCCTTAGACATAAAATTACATTTAACACTTGGTATAGGAAGGTTGTATTTAAAAATATATGAGTTATTTTATGTTCTACTTCCAGATTAATTGTGATAGCTGGTGTGACAAGCTGCAGCCTACTGTGCTATGTTAAAACTGATGTAATCCTGTGCTAGTGAAAACATGGTAATGTTGGGACAACGATAACATTCAAGCTGCTGGTGGTTTGTAAAATCGTATGTAAGGATATCTAATAATGGCAATAGGCACTTCTGTCTATATATATCCATGAATCCCCTATATGAAATGCCAGGTCTGCACTCATTCTCAGTCTACCTTCCTAGTCTCCTTGCTGCTATGAATGACTATTTGACTGTTCTATAGAGGAAAATTGCATTAATTTACTTCCAGCATCCATCCACTAAAAATATTTTAGTAATTACATCATTGTAATGAGACGGTATTTTAAATTTTGTGTGGAAGCACTTTCCCTCATTTCATGAAGACTTAGGGACACAAGAAACGCCCTGCTGGATCTGAGCAGCAGTCCATCTAGCCCAGTATTCTGCATCAAAGCTCTCCTTTCTCAGTCACAGCTACCAGTTGTGAATTCTTTTTTCTGGGTGTGGATGACTTCTCATAAGATGGATGCACGTCCTTACATTTATCTGCACCGAAGTGATTGTTGTATAGTTTTGTGCCATCTCTTCTTCACTGCTGAACTCAGCAGGTAAAAGCTCTGCTGTCTCAGAGGAGTTACAGTTCCATTTTTAAAATTTAGCATGTCAGCGAGATTGTTTACTGGGGAACACATTAGAAACAGCTTTTCCGCCAGCGTAACTGGTTCAGCAAACATGTTATCCATGGGCCATATAAGAAAAATTCTTGTCACCCCCTTGGACAAGTCTTGGCTTGCTTTTGAAATGGAGGCAAAATTGAAGAAAAAGCCTGGGTAACTATGGGAAAATACCAAGCCCATTTGCAGCATGTAGATCATAGAGAAAAGCAGACTGCTGAACTTTACAGACCTTTTTAGGCGTGTTTTGAGTTTTGTGTTTAGATTGCCTCAGCTAGTGCGCAATTGTCTGTATTTAACAATCTCAAAACGGAAACCAGTAAGTAAGCTACAGGGACTCAACATATGCATCCATACTACACACCGGAGTTTATAAATAAGGAAGGCCAAGTCAGGATCTCTGGTTTCATCTCATCTCAGGGAAAAGGAGCTGGCAAAGACAGAACTTCAGTCTCTGTCTAGCCAGCAATCTGACCTAAGAAGTGATGATCAGCAATGGGTAATCACCGGGTACCTATGGAACTGGCTTTTGCATTCTGCTAAGCGATCTCGGTCTTAGCACCTGGGCTATCATCTGATCTCTCTTGAAACTGAAAGGGTCAAATTTAAACTTTCAGCTGTAAGTAAAAGTCATGTGGATACAAGATAGAGGGTCGCCAGTGCCAAAGCTACCTTCTGTTTATGTTACTTCAGATGAACCACTGGAAGTTACCCTCTTAATTTTTCAGTGAAGCAGTAGTACACGTGAACAATTTCACCTGAATGGATGAAATCTGCTTTATTCCCTTGTTTATTTGTATATATTTCTGTGGCAGTCTTAAAGCAGCTGGACTAACATATGCAGCAGATAGACACAGGCAGCACAGCATGGCACACTAGCGCAGTATTTAAGTGTATTCCTTCAGTATATGTGTATATTGACAGAAAAATATAAGCAGCACATAGCTTAGTGATATCGCAAGCAGCAAGGATTTTCTGGCAGCCTGCACATACTCTCAGCAGTTAACTTCACACACAGAGAAACAAAAAAGTGTACGTTCATTTTTTTTTGATTGAATAACCCGTATTTTCTTCAAGCAGGCTGGCACTCCGCTTTCCTGCTTCAGTGTGAAATCTTCCCGGGAACAAAAACTCCTCCTATGCTGAAGATGATGCAAAGATGTTGATGCTAAAAGAGACAGAAAGGTTCAAAGGATTTTGCACGGGGGGGAGCGCAATGTATCATTGCACATTGATAATGTATACACTTAGGCATAAACGTGTTCCAGGCTGCAAATCACCACAGGCTTGTCTATGCTGAGAAACCATATCGTGTAGTATTGATCACAAGGCTTGTTCAACCGCTAGGCAGCGGGTGAATAAATAAGACTTGAAAGATTACATTCAATCAACTACAGCAATCGGCTGTGAATTTTAACTTGGCTGTACCTGTCTAAAATATTTATTGATGTACAAGTGTGTGTATGGGTGTAAATAAGGTTTAAGAAAATTTGATTGCATTTTCATTAGTTGTGACACACAATGCATTTTCACTGTGGGAAACAGTGTATTCTTTCATTTCGATTTTCACCAGCACTCCTTCCTATTTCAGACTTGTTTGTTTACTGAATCTTATCTGTCAGGAGACAGCGTAGCACATCTCATCATGTGTTTCAAAGTCACAGGTCACCTGAAATACCCAGGAAGTAAGCAGCCAGAATTAAGGTGGTAAATGTTTCTAAGCAAGGAAGAGGTAAATAAATGATCATGTAAGAATAAAACTCCACTTTGAACAGAATACTCACAGAATTGGCTCTTTCCATGTGTGAGGCTGGAGTTGTTCCTTCGATCATTTTACCCTCAGCGATAAAGACGGTAACTGAGTCTACAAGAAAGACTCACTCAAGGACATGTAAAGAACCGAATCAAAATAAGACACTCTATTTATGTATTTATCACCTGGGTGAAATCTAAAATACAAGATATGCAATGAACAATAACTATTAAATTATAGTTAAGTCTGATGTGATGCATAATTCATCAAGAGTATTATGCCCACTAGCATTGCTAAAATACAGGTACGCCTCATGGTACTGAAAGGGAGCCCTTGTCTTTCTTGTCTTTCTTGCCTTAGCTGAAAATGCATTTGAATTATGTAGCCAGATTCAGAAAACTCTGGGAAGTAAAACAGTGGGAAAGGAAAAAGACAGCTTGCAAGGAGCAGCTTACCATAGAGGAGCAGGAGAACCAGTGAAGGTAATTCTCAGATTTCTGTGCATAATTCCTGGCTGGCCCTTGATGGCTACGCTATTTTTTCTGTTCACTGTGCATATAGCAAGATTAAGAAATAATTTCCATGTGATAAAGAAACAGTATTCTTTATTGTGGTGGGTTTTTTTCCTTCTTTCCCCATTTTTTATGAATTCATGTTGTAAACTAGAGTAATTATGCAGCTGTTTCATGAGATTAATTATTTGAGATAAGGTATAGTCACATTTTTCTGTGACATTTTTATATTCTGTTTTGTGAAAATCCTGCATATGAAGAAAATGGACAATCATATTTTGCTACAACATTTTTAATGAAAATCATCCCTTCCTTTAACTAATAGGTTAATTTTATTTATTGGGCACAGGGTTTGACACCTGCACCCAACACAGCAAGCAGCTATGTTTGCTTCAAGAGGGCTGCTCAGCAGTGAGTTCAGGGAGCTGAGCCATTTATTTTACATCCCCATAGCAGAGAAGTAGAAACAAACTGCTCAGGACTACGAAGGACCAAACGCTGCGATGTGATGTCAGCAGAGGTAGCCTCTCTTTGTGCCATGGACCAGCTCCTCTGAGGCTAACATCATACAGACCCAAAGCCATAGTAAACAAGGGATTCTGGAGGGTCTGGCACAAGGCTTAAGCAGGCTTTTTTGGGAGCCAATGGTACTTTCTGTTGAGTCCCCTCACTCAGCTGTGTTGAGGAGGATGGGAAGGGAAACGTAGGTGAATGTAGTTGCTGGCACCACAGCAAGGTCTGCTGGTCCCGAACTAGCATGTGTGAGGAACAGAGCCTTCACGTCAGGTACACAGGCCTGTCACGTCTCTCATAAATACTTATCCTTGTTTGAGATTCAAAAGCAGTAAACATACTGGTTCCAATGACACCCTCTGTGCCGGTTAACAGACTTATGTGATTCAATTGTGATGATAAATTCACAGTCCTTTACTTTAGTGTCTACTCTGTGCCACAAAACTGGTATTAAAAAACACACCCCATCTCCCTTCTGGCAGCAGTGATGTTATAAATGGATTTGAGCTTCCTGCCCCAGGTCTAAGGAAGTTTTATGAACTAACAGCATTGCTGAGCAGCGTCAGTCCTGAACCTCTATCAAGCCTCAGTGCTCGAGCACACGATGAAGCTATCCCAAAAGGACAATCTTATGGTGAGCTTTATTTATTCTTCCCTTTTTTTGTGCAGGGTTGTTTTTTTCTTAATACAAAGATAAACTGTTGTCTCAGATTTCTTGCTTGCTTTCAAGTGCTTCTTTTCAAATTATTGTCTTGCTTTGTATTAAGAAAAAAAAGCAGTAATGAGCCACTTAACAGTTATGTTTCTTGTCTGTTTTGGAAGTGAAAGCAGAAGAATGTACAAAGCCAAACTAGCTAGTTTTCTGTTGTTTTGTGAAGTTATTTTGTTTGAATGCTCACTTCTCGTGCTGCTGGTAGTGGTAGAGTAGGAGCAGGAAGGAGAGGGCAGTATTTTAAAATTACTGTTGACAACATGATCTAGGCATCATCCAGCTGGGAGAATGACTCAGAAAGCATCATCCTCATTTCCAGATGCTGAAAGTACATTTGTTGTAGGACAACCCCCCCCCAAAGTAGTTATTATACAAGGTTCAGCCTTTAGATAGAACGGATTAGTTCAAAGAGGCGAGCTGAACCTATTTCCCTTGTCTGGGAGAGCAGGGATTCCAGACCCCACAATTACCTCCTCAAAGATGCCTGTATACAAGCAAAACTCTCTTCTTTCTGAATAGGATAGTGCTGGAGGCTGTTGTTATTCTTTCAGGAATTGTCATATCCTCCGTTTCCCGCGCAAGATTTTATGGGTCTGGATTTGTATGGCTATGGAGAACACAGTGGTCCCATGCATGAGCAGTGGTATCTCATTGTGTTTTATAAGGTAACAGAGTGTCTGAGCATCCCACGACAAATGAAACGCTGTTAGGATCCTCTCTCATGACCCCCAAACAGGTACTATGGCAGGTTCTGTAGTTTTATTAACTCAGAAGTTCAGGGAGGGTTGCAGACTACAAGGGCACCTTTAACTCTTATTTCTGTAGTAGCCACAAAGAAATGTGACAGGCAAAGTCTTCCTTCTGCTTATGTTTCTGTACCCTTGATTTTCCCAGCCCGCACACTGAAGTGCATGTAGAAGAAAGGTGAACAGACAGAAGCATGACAGCTTTTCTAGCTCAGTGCACAGAGTAAGAAATACCTGTATTATTTAAAGTACTCGGCTCACTCAAGGAACAATTGTTCTAAGCCCTGTGCAAAAATTGAATAAAGGATGGAATTTGCTCCATAAAGCCCATATAGTCAAAATAGGCAGGACTAGTGAAACGTCAGAGGGAAGTGAAAATTGAATAATTTGCTTTAGAAATTTGTCTAGGCAGGAGCTTTACGTAGAGTCTCTGTCTGAAAAGCCCTAGTCCTGCTTTTGTAGTGGAAAAAAAAAAAACAAGGTTCTGCTCTTGCTGTTTAACGTAAAGTATGGCCCTGGACTCAATTTGCATATGACCTGTAGGCGAATCTAGCAGTCATTTAAAATTTATATATATTCACTTTGTGAAGATTTTCTACTTTATGTTTGTACTTATTTATTCTGAAACTTGAGACTTGCATTGGATTATCTTCTCTTGCGTGTCCTCAAGATCAGTAAGAGCATGTTAGTTATAGTTTTAAGTAAAGAGAAAGCACTAATCTGAAGGGTAAGAAAAAGGCATTTTTACATTTCAAGAGGAAAAAGAATGAAGCAAAGCCATGCAGGGCTCATTTGATGTTGCTTTTTATGGCATCCTCAATGAAAATAGAAAATATGAAAGCATCAAATTACTATCAGGAAACCCTGCATTCTTGTATCATTGAATTATTTCCCTTCTGTTTCACCTATCACAATGCGAACTTTATAAAAAGAAAAGGTGGTCTTTAAAATTCGTATTTATTTAAAATGAATTCATTTGTGACCTTTAGGTAAGGAGGAACTAATTTCTTTTGTTCCTTTCTGATAATGTCTGATTTAGTCTGATGCTTTGATAAAAACGAAATTCAATGCAGAGTCATGCAAAAAAGAAATAATAGAATAGGGGGAACATGTACAAACTGAACAATGTAATCACTGTAATACTGTTACTTGTAACGTTTCAGTTGTGTTTTGACTTGCATTAGAAATTCCATAGTTGGCATTAATTTTGTGATTCAAATCAGGAAGTGAAATAATGGAAGGAAACTGGAAACCATGTTAGAAAACATCTTCTTCAGGGCCTTGTAGAATTGGATAATTTGCTAGGGTTCTCTAGGGTAATCAGTAACAGATTATCACCACTTGCCTTTTTCTTTCATGTCTCGGGAATTCCTGGTATAAACCATAACAAATTAATCTTTACACAGTAAGAAAGGGACAAAGAGAAAGGGAGAAAGGAAACTATCTTTTAAAATATCACCCAGTTAATTATCTCTGTTCTAGAAGAGATCGATAAAAAAATTTTATCTTTTTTTTTTTTTTTAATCACTGCCATTTTTTTTGCAGACTTTTCGCTCATTCTTTGCATTTTTGTTGGCTAAAAAATTATTTGTCATTTTCTCCAGTGACTTGGGAGCCCTACCAGAACCGGCTATGCCTATTTCTCTTTGGACCCTTCAGCAACAACTATCCTGCAAATTAAACAAGCCATCACAATCTTCCTACGTAATCTCTAAAAGTAAGCTAAAGAACTTTGTATCATGAAATTCTATTTCCTTTTTCTTTCTAACAGAACGACTTGAATTAATTAATTTTTCTTTTTTTTTGTTTGCCTTTTAACATTGACTGCTATAAATAAAATTTTATTAAAGATGCCAGTCTGCACCTTTTTAACCAGCTATTTACGGTCATAATGAGAGCTGGAAATGAACATGACCCAAAGGAATTATGGATGAATATCATGCACTAAGTGTTCGTCCTCATTGATTTCCCTGGAAGCTTTAACATATTCCAGGTGATTCAGGTGCGAGAAAACTACACTGCACTGTCTTCATGACAAAAAGTGAGTAGACCGTCTGTGAAATTGCTTAATAAAGGTGCCAAATAGAGTTGCCTTGTGCCTTACATGAGTGTTCTTAGAATACATTCCTGTTTTATGGTTTTGGTTTGTTTTGCATGTTAAAGGGTTGCAAGACCACACTACAGGGCATGCCACACTCTTACATGTACTCCAGCCAGTGTCATTGACCTGCAACTACAGAAATGTTGATTTCGATTATACAGCTGCAAGTTTCTTTGGTTTTACATTGCCAAAATAAAAATAAAGGGTGAAGCTGCTTTACCTTTGATACATATTTGTCTGTCTGAAATAAGACTAGCTTAGAGTTCTGAGAAAGGCTAAGAATTTTTCAAGCAGGTAACTACTCAGTAAGTGGTAAAAGTAAGTCAGAAGATTTGTACAAAAGGACCAAATCAGGGACATGGGTGAAGGTGAACTGTACTACTTGAAGTAAAAACTAAAGATTCTGACAAATTGATGAAAAGTACAGCTTTTTGTGGTAACTTCTAATGAACAACATTCATTCTCTCTTCCAGATTATGTGATGATTACATTAAGTTATGAAGTGGTTTTGAAAAATGTGTTCAGAAATACTTCTAGGAAAGACTGTGATGACTGTCCAGTCTAATGCACAGAAAAATTGCAAATCAATACCACTTAGATGTCTTTTGAGAGTCTGGTAACTGTTGTGGTTAAGAACTTAATGCTATTTACTTTCCTTACATCATCTAACCTGTTTACAAACACAAACCTCGTGTAAGGCAGACAAGCAGTGGACCATCTGTGTAAATTGAGTCAGACAGAGGAGAACAAACAACTTTATCCTTAATCAGGGAACAAGAAATAAAACATATTTCACACACATCATTTGGCTAATTTCTAAGGCAGTGTCCTGGTTTTGGCTAAACAACGACAGGCAGTGATGGCTGAACTCATCAGAGAGAGATCAGAAGTAAAAACCGAAACAAAACCCATCAGCTTTGAGATGATCATAAGATCTCTGAAGAGCAACAACAGCATGAAGCCAGACCAGATGAACATACAATTTCTGTAAATGTCATGCCCATCTTGTGACCAGGAAAAGATTTGTTTATAAAAATGCAAATTGACTTTCATGGGAAATGTTACCAAAATAAATAATAATTACTTTTTCTTCCAAACTGGAGGCATCTAAATTGTTTTTTTTCTTGTAAAAATAAATAGAGGAGAAAGAGGAATGCCAACAGAAATCACCCTGATAACTAATGTTTCCTTAATTTTCCTCAAAAAGTATTCAACTTGCAATTTTACAGGCAACCAGAAAACATAAGCCACTGGAATTCATTTCCATTGGAACATAAAACCTCACTTTTTTTACTGTGAGAGGGACTGAGCACTGGAACAGGTTTCCCAGAGAGGCTGTGGGGGTCTCCATTCTTGGAGATATTCAAAACCCTGACTGGACATGGTCCTGGGCCACTGGCTCTAAGTGGTCCTGCTTGAGCAGGGGGGTTGCACAACATAACGTCCAGAGGTCCCTTCCCACCTTAACCATGCTGTGATTCTGCAGTTCTTGAAAGAAAAAGAAAATTGACATTTCTTGAGATTCTCTTGTCTATGAATTACTATTTAGGAAGTTTGTAATCTCACTAAATAGTAATCTCACTGAAACTGGTTTACTCCATGAGTTAGAGAGTCATTTTTTTTTTTATGGTGGAGTATGTATCACATCTTGTTCAAAGACGTTAAGTCTGTTTTGAGCCTTTGAAGGAGAAGAAAAAAAGAAGAGGATGTTTATGACTGATGATCATGATTGACCAAGAGGTAAATGGCCCTTCTTTTAGAGCATGGAGTAGTAATGAAGCAAACACAGTAAGCTGAATGCTTAGTAAAAGCACATGGAGTCTTATACAAACGAGTACTTAGAATTCGTCCAGGAGAAACACTGTGTTTCAGTTCACTAGCTATTTTGGGAAAGGATATTTTATAATATTATTTTATAACTGAGCATTCTTGGAACCTCTATTTCACAGGAATCAAGTGCTATCTCTTAAAAAAGAAATATTAAATCATACGGGTGCTCATTCTACAGGTCCTTTATTTTAGAAACTCCTAGGCAATCAAATGAGAAACAATGTATGTGTCACTGAGCTTTTAATGTGCTTTTAGTAGAGTCTCTTCCACTAATGTGTAAGACACCCAACATAAGTTTAATTATGAAAATTACTGTCTGAGGTGCTGCTTGTTGAACAGAAAGCAAAGGATGCAGACACCAAAACAAACTGGAAGAATACATTTCCCATGGGAATCTGTCAACACTTTTTACATTTCCTATTTGGATTAATTTTTCTCCTTCCACAGTGAAATCTGTGCTATGGGCATGATAATTTTACACACTATTTGCAAATCTAGAAAGCCTAAATTAAGAAATAGCAAATAACCAGTGAAAAGTTATTTGATAAAAGCATTCATGAATTTTTAGACTTTTCTGAGATATGACTGCATAGGAAAGAATGTTTCTCTCAATTTCAAACTGCTAGCCTATTCCCTTTTACGCTTAGCCGTTATTAAGCAGAGCAAGGTACTTTTCATCAGTGATAAACTGAAAGCTTGTTCTTCTAGATGACATCTGAAGATAAAGATTAAAGTGTAGTGAAGATAAATTACCTACTCGGTTTCCACTTTAATTACATTTTGTATTTATAACATTCTGCATTATTCAGGAAAATTACACAGAATGCAGTAATCAAGTAATACACTTTTTGTTTGACTATTTCCAAGTAATGTTCCCGAATAATATTTTTACTTTAAGTCTGATTTACGTGGTTTGTGTTTAGCATGTCAAGGTCATTCCTGTATGCTATTTTTGAATTTTAGATATCTGAAGTATGATGGTTTTGCCTACAGTACTTTGATCTTATAATTTATATTCAGCTTCTTTGAAGTGAACACAGAGTGAACACTGATATAGTTTAGGGGCTGTTGCCCCGCAATAGCTTGGGTTTTTTTAAATTATTTATGGACTTAAATTTCTGTGAAAAAAGTATCCTGAAGATTATTCTGTAAAACATGATCAAACATGAAGCAGGCAAATTCCTAACTGATGGGCATGTATTCCTAGAAGTTACTAAAATGCATCAGAAGGGGGAAGTTGGCTCACTTCTGCAGAATAGACAGAGTTTGCTCTATGTTTATCAGCTGAAGTGAAGTGCTCATGAAGACTGAGCTAATGACAGGGTCCACATGTCATTCAGTGGCTGAAGATACCGAGGTTGCCAGAGTACCTCATGAATTAGATGAGCGCTTCCAATTCAAAGGTCCAATTATTTCAGAAGCGCATCTATGTCTTCGTGGATCCTTCTGTTACTCCCCTTGTGCTAAAAATAACTTTGGGGAATAACTACTGAACCCTTTAGGGATATTATGGTGCTGTGCAATTGTTTGGCTGAGTGCTGTCAACGTGCACTCATATGGAGAAAGGTACAGCATTAAAAAAAAAAAAAAGGAAAGAAACAGCTTCTTTAGTTGGTGTGGGTGGTATGCTGACGTGCTGACGTGCATTATTCAGTGTGATTCTGAGTTGGTGAATATTTGTTACCAGCAACAGGAATTACAACGTACTGTCCAGATTTTGCATGCATAAACAGGTTAGTGTTTTCAAAGCCATTCAGTGTCTTGCTGACAATTCTCCATAAAATTTAATAGTATGGGTACCCCAAAGCTAATCATTAAATTCTCAGTTACTATTCTTGAGGCTGGGAAAACCTTGATGTTGATGTTCTAGTCTGTTCTCTCTGATATCTTTGTGACAGATACTCCACCCAAAAATTCCTTTTGTGAGGCAAATAATACTTTAATTCCTGAAAAAAAATTACCTCCTTTCAAAAGATGCTCAGAAGTGATGCTGTGACTCAGTGGTAGATAATTACCCATATCATTCTGTCAGGATACGTTATTATCAATAACATTTTACAGCTAAATTTTGAGCTTTCGCAGCTTCAGCACGTTGCATGGCGGGGCCCAGGGGCTTGTTACACCTTGCCAGCTAGCCTCCCAGACCGGCTCTGGGACTTACGTCCGTTCTGCACAGGCACCTAACTCTCCTCTCGCATGGCAGTAGTTATATTCCGTGATTCTGTAACCTCTTAACCTTCCTTCCTTACAAACACGATATTGTGAGCTCCTTCAGTGTCTCAGTGAAAGAAAAGCTGGTGGTTTTTTTCGGTTTTCTTTGGTTTTCTTTTTTTTTTTTCCCCCAGAGCGAGAGTAATTCTTGCAGCGGTTTACTCACCCTGGCGCGAGCGGCTCACAGGGAGGCTCTGATCTCTGCCACAGTGAGCAAGGAATGAGAGAAGAGGACCCACAGCAATGCCGGTGGGATGTCTCCGACAAGTAGAGAGAAGCTTTCTGAGCCCTTTAATCAGTGTTTCTGGAAGGCTGATGTAATGTCTCTGAAGAGCAAGCTCAAATTTAGGCTGATGAAAATTGTGGCATATTAAAAAGTACTGGTGATACATAGCTTCAATTTCTTTTTCTCCCTAGAGCTGCAGTGCTGACAGACATTGTGAGGATACACATACAGGATTTCTTCGCGGTATACTTAAATTAGGCAAAAATAAGAAAACAACAAAAAGACTGCTTAAAAGCAGCACCAGAGCTTGATAAAAAGAAGCACAAAGGCATTTTATGAATAATACATTAACTTACTACTATTAAGGAAACAGATGAGGATTACAGGCTAGGTCCACTCACCGCAAGGTAGGAGTGCAACCTCCAAAATTTATGTCCTCAAAATCCCGGCATAGCTGCCACCCAGACCTGAAGATGCCTCAGTTCTTAGCCTAAAAACACCGCATGCAGCTCAGGACGGTGAATGCCATACCTGGGAACTACACATTTCCTTGTGAAGGTTTAAAAGTTGATATTGCATAGCTCATCCCTATTCCTCAATTGTCTTTTCTTGTCGGGACCCTGAAGCCAAGCACATAACTTTGGTAGCAGAGTAATCCCAGTGACGCTGGAGGAACTGAGGGTCTCTTGCAGTATGTCAAATAGGCAACCGTGTTGGAGCAACCAAAGCTGCAACTGGAGATTTTCTTGGGGGAGCATCAATGGGTTGTAGTGCAGCGACACTGGAAAATAGGTGAGTACAGGGCTTCAGACTCTGTAGCATGCAGAGGTGACTTCTTGCATCTACCTGCTGATCTTAATACCCAACTACGGCACTCAGTTAAACAGTGGTTAAAACATTTGTACCAGTATTCAGGCTTCATTACAGTTGTTTATTTTTGGGTTTTTTTAACGAACAAGGGAACTGAATTAATGTAAAAGAGTAAATTTCTTTCACACCTTGAATTCACATCTTAATAACTCTACCTGCAGCTGCTTCCCAAAATAAAAAGAAACTTGCTTTTTAGGAGTTTGAATATTGCATGTTTTTAAGATTATGTTTTTGTTTAGCTCCCTGAATTCTGACCGTAGAGGGAGGAATTGGACCCAGTGGGAGGAGATGCACGAGTTTTGTTGTCAGTAATTTTCTCTATGAACTTCTCTGTCTGCACAATGGTGATACATAATATTATTCTTTCCTTTGGAACGTTCTTGTAAGTTAACATCATTTACACCAAAGGAAAATCTTCCTTTTTGACTGTTTCTCTGTACTTTAATTAAATGAAGAAACAGTCTAAAAGACTTGACAGAGTTGTTAGAGAGAATGGAGATAGTTGTTAAACTCTGGAAGCTACATTTCTTCAAGGTTTTTTCCGTTTGTTACTTCTAGTGATCCACTGCATTGTATTACAAGCCTTAAGTTCTGAAATAGAAAGTGCAGGAGCAAGATCCAGCTTTCCTATTTAAATCACTTGTATTTGCTCACCTCTTATCTAACATGTATGCCCTCCTTCATAGACCTTCATAGTTATGGTTATATTCAGGTGGCCCAAATTCCACATGTATCCCCAGGACTAGAGTTCTCCATTGGCTTGAAGGTTTTTTTTTTTGTACCTAGCTAATGGGCAATATTGGACACAGGAACACGAGCAGAATTTAGACTCTCTTCATGTGAGAGCTTTTCTGTACCTAGAGTTTTGGAGTATGCTATTCTACAAGTTTCGACAAATGCCTATAGAGTTTGAATAGTTCTGCAGTGGTTCAAATCCATTATGGTGAAGAAAGTGAATGAACGCTCTGTTGTATTCTTGCACCTACCTATTTCAAGTAGAGCAAAACCTCAGCAAGATCACGCAATTTGGTTTGGGACATTACAGATGCTTCAGGTCTTGCAAATACACAATAGCAAGAAGCCAACTCTCAGATCTCTCTGGTAGTTCTCCCTGTTGTAATATTCTTACTTGGCCTGAACAACTCTGCAGCACTAAGTTAATTTCCCTGACTTTTCACCCCCAAATAGAAAAGACCCTTCTCTGTTTTTGCTCGCTCTTGTTCTGGTGATATTATGTATCACTGAAGAAGATACTGGGAATAAGATTTGTGCTTCTTGCAGGTCATGAAGCTGTTAAGATAGTGGTACTCACAGCTGCATTGTAAATTTTCATGCTAGAGGTTTTCCTAAGTGTAGGTAGACGATCTCTACAGGAACAATAATCATAAATCCAGGACAGATGTTGATTAGTCAGGTTTACTCTATGTATTAATAATACAGAACCATGAGATAACATTGAAACATTTCTAGAATGTATTTTGCCTCTGGCTTAGATTCCTGAAAAATTGCATTGTGTGTTTCTTTGCTTGCACACGTGTGCATGAGGAAAGCAAACCTGGCTGGGAATCAGACATTTCTGAGCTGCAGCTAGAGCTGTGGGCTATGGCTTATTATCTCTAGCTGCCAAGATGCAGCTAGAATGAAAATACCATTTCATTAGTGCTCCACTTCTACCCAGAGAATACCTTTGCATATTTGCAGGTATGGCTTCAGTTATTGCCAGTACGTAGGGGCATAACTAATAGAAGTTTGTGATTCAGTGACTCTTGAGATGCCAAATCAAGACGCTTTTGATAGAAACCTCAACACGAGTGTTTCATTTCAATAGTTACTGTGTGCTGAATCTGGTGAGCGTAAAATATTAACGATTCCCTCCTAATGATTTTCTCTTTTGTTCACTCCTAACAAATATTTGAACGAGCTGTTCTTATTCACTCAGTGTTTTAGTATATTTTTGCCTTTGCCAGGGGCCGTATGAAATTGAGTACATTGAGTTTTCCAAGGGATGACATCTTCTTCTTCAGTGCACGTATGTCTATCACCTGAAAGTTACTTTAGGTTTCTATGACCTCTCCAGATTGCAAGTATCAGTAGCTTTTATCTGACTGTGTATCAAAATTGCAATGGAGTTGCTTGCACTACGGTATAGTATTCCATACGAAATACCGAGTAAGTTTGCCAGTCTGTGTGTGTTTGTGCATGCATGTGCGGGAAGGATGGAGGCAGCTTACCTTGCTTTCTTAGAGCTTACGGCAGAAATGCTTTGAATTTTTTTTAAAGAGATTTTAAAGATCATAAAACTTTGATAAATCTTTCATTAACCACAGTGAAAGTAAGGAGCAGATTCTGTAATATTATACTTGACAGAGCAGAGAGGAAGTAAATTGCTTCTATTAAGGGAGTGAGCACAGTATTTCTGAAATTGTTTGTGTCCAAAAGCATCTAGCTCACATCTGCTGAGCATTCTGAAAGTGCTCAGTGTGAATTAAAGGAAAAAACGAGCCTGGCATCATATTATTCATATGCTAAAAAGCAATGTGGAACTTTATTTTTTTTTTTTTTCTCTAGAAGGGAGTAAAGATACCTCTCAGTCTCAAATTTTTAACAGGTGTTTAAGATGGTAAAATGTTCTCATTAATGAGCATATTTCCTTCATGAAGGAAATATGACTTTCTGCATTTTCCTTAAGCCAACATTAAGCCCACATGATGTGTTATAAGAACTGCAGACACACAGAAGTTAAAAAATAAATAGTCAAAGTGTTTCTGTGTTAAGACTGAGAAAGTATATTTAGAGTGGAGGTTTTTCTCTTCCTGAGTTCAGTGGAAAAACTGCTGTCTATTTTGTGAGGAAGAGTATCAGAACTCATGTTTTTTGTTGAATATTCTAGCTGTGCTACCCTTTGTAACCGACTCTACAGCAGAGTTGGTTTTTACAGCAAATACGGACTGGAAAGAGGATGGGGATGTCCATCTCTCCCCATAGTATGTCAACCAATAGGAATACAAAGGTAGCACCTTTCTCTGGTTTACTTAGATGTTCAAAGCTATTAAATTGAGAAACTAGACCAGCTGGAAGTTCCTTACTCTGCCTTCTGAGTGTAGGAGAGAGGAAAGAAACAACTCATCTGTGCTAATCAGCATGGGAAATCTACTGCAGAGGAGCTATCTAACTGCAGAAAAATCTTTTCAACAAAACAAATAAGGCAGCCAGAACTTAACATTCCTCCTGCTTACTCAAGAGCCTTCTTCATCGGAGCCCGTATTTGGGAAATGTAGGCAGTTGCAGCATGATAGTATCTAGAACAGTTTCTCGTTGGCCAGGGTATGTTACGAAGGTTGAACACGATATCCAAGGCGACAGGAAACATCCATCCTTTTGGAGATACAGCAGAGCAGTGAGAAAAGATGGTGCTATGATTTGGAGGAACAGACTACCAGGAAGCGTAACTTTTCTTTCTCTTTCTAATGTAGCACTGTGCTGTCCCCAACACATTTTATAATTTCTTCCCCTTTGCTTTTACTGCATCATCCTCTGGAGAAATACAGCTTTAAAGACCGAATGATGCTGGGGAGCATCATTATATGTGCAGTTCTGTTCAGCCCTACTACAGTTAGCACTCATCAGCAGTACCCGTGAGCAATTAACATGTTTGTTTGGAAAGAAGCTCTCCAAAGAAAAGATGCTCCTTATTTTGTGCATGCCAGCAGACGTACGACTTGTTTTGTGCATGGCCATCCCTATTCTATAACTAGTAATGCTTACAAGCAAGCAATTGTCTGCAATTATTCTTGATTGGGTTTAATCCTCTTTTTAGGTGTGTTTCCTGTGTCAAGCAGATAGACTTTAGGTAACTGCAAATTATAAAGAATATAGGTGAAAACAAGAACACGCTAGTTTAAATCTGGGACAGAGGAGCTTTGAGAAAACATGGACAAAAAATGTCTTTTGACATTATTTCAGTCTGGAGGAGAGTTTACTGTGCTAAAAATTCATCTGAATTCTTTAAATGGCACACAGTAACTCCCAGAAAAGGGTTCTCTCCTGCTGTGGTCACACATGAAAAAAGAGTCTTCCTGCTGTAATGAATTGATAAGTTATACAAGAACTTCTCTCATAACTCCAACTTCAGATCAGAAGAAAAATCCGCATTTTTTCTTGTGGTTAAAGGAAAACTCTCTGCTACAGAAAGTCTCTGGAACATAGCAGTGTTTGCAAAGAAAACAAGTAGCTACACATGTTCAGTGAGATTCATCCAGATCTGTAGCATATGCAAATCCTATAGTGTAGGGTGAAGTTGCCATTGTAAAATGGGTCTTTTTTTCTTACAGGAGAGCTCCTGACCTACTGAGGGTGCCGAACTCAATAGTATGCAAATTACTGCTCACAGGGACTGACTGGGCCAACAGCTACAGTTTTGCAGAAAAATATTTTCATTTGCTGCCTCTGTTGGACTTGCAAGGAGACATTTGGGAAAATATTTTGAATATATTATACATGGATGAAAAGTACAAAAGTCAGGACCATGTTTCTGTTTTCCTGGCTGGCTGAACTGAAAGTGCATAGGAAGTGAGTAATTAACCATTTTTGCAAACAACTGAATTTTGCAGCTGCAAAAAGAGCTATCCAAATGCTTCCTGATTAGTTTTTAATGAATGCCCATTGCTTATGATTGTTGTAGATAATTTCTAAACATTATGCAGAGGATTCACCACACAAACAAAAAAGAAACATAAGCTGCTTAGGCAAACCTTTCATATTGTTTTGAATAGCGTAATATAGTGTAATAGCATTAGCAAAATAAGCTCAGAGAACTACGCATCAGTCATGCAATAGCATAAATCCAAATTCCGTTAACCTTATTGACTCAGACCTCAAAAGAGATGCAGACCAGTTGGAGAAAGTCCAGAGGACAGCAGTGAGAATGACCAGAGGTCCAGAAAACATGACCCATGAGGAAATATTGTATGCATTAACTAAAGAAGGAAAGCTAAGGAGGTATATAAATCCAGTGGTTAAACGTAATACTTACTGGGCAGTTGCACAGGGATAAAAACAGTTGTTTTTCAGGTCCAAGGTGAGAAAAAAACAGTGGCCATAAATTACAGCAGCAAAGATTTCAGGAAACCACTGTAAAAATAACATTTATGCATAAGAACAAAGAAACCACCACTGCCAGACTTCTAATCAGAGGTTGGAGAGTTGTCTGTCAGGGACGATATAGATGCATAGAGAGAGTTGAAGGTGCCTGAGGGCCCCTTCCTACCTCATGGCTCCTCAGGGGAGTAAACTGGGTTTATGTGTCTAACCTAGAATAAAGAAGTGAAGGGTATCAACACCTCCTATATTAAGGTATCAAAACATACACAGAACCTTGAGGAAGTGACTAATGTGCTTGTTGTTCATACCTGTTAAAAAAAAAAAAAGATAAAAAAAAAAAAAGCAAGGAGTCTGAAGATCAGAAAATACAACATGTTGATACATTTTTTTCCCCCTCTCAAGAACTCTCCCCCCTGCTGCTGTTAACATTATCTTGGGTCTTGGAAGGAAGGTAGAGTGCTCTTATGCGACGTTGCTTTTTTGTCAACCACAAGAGTTTGGAGTGTTTATCTTTAGCTTCACACTTCCTGCACCACTCTCACATTCCTACAGAGTCATTCCCAGGTCTGACAATATGCAGAGAGATCATCCTTGGGCAGTACAAAAGTGGCGAGAGCTGCAATGAGCACCACTTCCATTGATCATCACAGGAAACTGCATATTTCTTTCTATGAAGTGGTCACCTATAAACTGCTAACTGGCTAGAGTAATGAAAAACTAGGTAATCGATGTCTTGAGGAGAAGATCAGAATCATCCTGTTTTTCTTGTGCACTGCACACTGCCACAGCAAGAGATTATTCACACTGGAATAATTTTGGAGTAATTTAGTTGAAGAATATAACAAAGCATGTTCTTTACCCAGATCTATAGCGCACTGCATATGCTCGGTCGTTGGCATCTGTATTACTTGCTTCTAGTTATCTCTGTGATAAAAAAGAAAACGGTCGGGTTTTTTGTTTCAATGAATTATGAATCCAGATATAATTTTATCAATTCAGTGGTTTGTAGTTTATCTCAGCTCCAGTCTATTTCTCTCTGCCACATACAGACTCCACCCTGAACAGTAGGATTATCTAGAGCATTTACAAAATCAGCAATCTATCTTCAGCTTACTAAAATCAAGATTTTAATAATCAGCAAACCTTGCAATGTTTATAGTTTCATTTTAGAAGTTACACTGAACTTTAACGTGAAAATTTTCTCATTAAATTCCCCAGTATTTGGCTTGATATCCAGGAAATTATCTAGAATTGCTATTTACACATCTACCATTGCTATGAAGACACAGCTTTTTTTCAGGCAAGTGCAGCAGAAGGAAAAATGTGATGACTGGAGAAATTTGCTTATTAGAAAGTGGTCAAAGGGAGTTGGACTTTTTTACTGAAGATGGGTCAAGAATAGTTGCTTGTTGCTACTTGCTTTTTAATCCTCTTTTGGCAGTTGAGGAGAAGGAGATGTTAACTTTTTTTTTTCCCCAGGGGGATTTGAATTAAATTATCTTTGTTTCAGCTTGGAAAAGTCTGTTAGCCCCTATTTTATTCTTTTGTGGTACTGATACAAAAGCGTTGTAGCCTGACATTTAAAATCTTGTACAACACAGACTTTCCCCCAGACAAAAGGGCATGGTTATGCAATGGCTAGTTAGGGTGTAAATATTGGCATTAAGTATGTAGTTGAAGCTTATTCACACAGAGGAGAAAGACATGAGAAAACAAACTTGCTTCCTAAATCTCTAGCAGGAAGTCATGCAGGAAGAAAAGATTATATACTGATGAGAGAGAACAACAGAGAGGTTAAGGGGTCAGGAGCACAAGTAGTCTTTACCCTTCCAGTTGCAGGGAATGATGAAGGAAGAAACAGGCAGACCCAGTTGATCAATACCTAGCTCTGTGACTGGTGTCACCAGCAGAACTTTGGGGTTTTTGATCACAGAATGTCTATACAACATCAGGCCTGCTAGTGGCAGATGGGGTACACCTGTCTCAAAGGGGGGAAAGGATCGTTGCACAAGAGTGAGCAGGGCTCACTGAAAGAGCTTTAAACTAGATTTGAAGGGGGAAAGAGATAAAACCAGGCTCCCTAGAGGTAAGCCTCAGGGTGGCACATCAATGTTTGAGGGATGGTGTGTTAGCAAGGTCCATCAGTTTGCTCCACGATGCACTGAGTACACTGGAACGTATTTGAAATGCCTTTATACTAATAACCACAGCATGAGGAACAAACAAAAGGAGCTAGAAGCTTTGGCCCAGTCCCAGAGGTATGACACCACTGGCATAACCAAAACCTGGTGAGAACTGTGACTGGTGTGCTGTGATGGGACAGTTAAAGGTTCTTCAGGAGGGATAAGGAGGGCAGGTGAGGCTGGGCGCGCTGGCACTGTATGTAAGGGAGGAGTTCGACTGTATGGTGCTTGCAGTTGGTGACAACACGGTTGAAAGCCTATGCGTAAAGATGAAGGGGAAAGAAAATAAAGCAGATGTTGCTGTGGGCATCTACTATCGACCACCCAGCCAGGACAATGACACCGATTAATTATTCTATAAGGATTTAAGGGATATATCTAGATGAGCTGCCCTTGTCCTTATGGGTGATTTTAACTTTCCCAGACATTGACTGGGAATATCATACAGTGGACAAACAGGTCCAGGAAATTCCTGAAGCACATTGAAGATAATTTCTTCATGCAGGTACTAAGGGAACCAACTAGGAAATGTTCCCTCCTAGATTTGTTGTTTGTAAACAAAGAGGTTTTGTGGATGAAATGGTGACTGGTGTCTGTCTTGGTCACAGTGACCATGAAGTACTTGAGTTTCAAATGGTTGGAAATAGGAGGAAAACTGCCAGCAAATTTTGACCCAAGGTATGGGGAGAGCAGACTTCAGTCTGCTGAAGGAGCTAGTTAGTAAGGTCCCCTGGGAGTCTGCTTTTGGAGGTATTGAGATCCATGAACAGATTACTTTTCAAGAGCCATCTCTTAAGAGCGCAGGAGCAGGCACTTCCAAAGTGTCAGAAGTTAAGCAAGCAGCACAGAAGACCAGCTTGGATGAGCAGGGATCTTCTTCTAAAGCTTAGGTGGAAAAGGAAAGTATACAGACACTGGAAGCAAGGACAGGGAACACAGGAGGACTACAGAGATGCTATTTGCCACTGTAGGGAGAAAATTCGTGTGACCAAAGCTTGATTAGAGTTTAAGCTGATCATCACGTGAAGGACAACAGAAGGTCTTTTTAAAATATGTTAACAGCAAAAGGATGATCAGAGATAACATTGGTCCATCATTTGATGCGGTCAGTCACCTCACAAATAGGGTCGTAAGACAAAGCAGAGATGTGTAATGTTTTCTTTGCTGCTGTCTTTAACACCAATGATGGGCCCTGGGACCTCCAGAGCCCTGTGTGGGAAGGCTGTGACTGAGGGGATGACAAAGTCCCAGCTGACTCTGAACTTGTCCAGGACTTGCTGCTCCAGCTGGATGAACTTAAGTCTATGGGGCATGATGGGCTTCATCCCAGGGTACTGAAAGAGCTGGTTGATGTTACTGCTGGACCTCTCTCCATTATTTTTGAACAATCTTGGGAGTCTGGAGAGGTCCTAGTCAACTGGAAGCTGGCAAATGTTGTCCTGATTTTCAAGGGAAAAGAAGGAAAACCCTAGCAACTACAGGCCTGTCAGTCTCACTTCAGCACCTGGGAAAATTATGGAGAAGGTTATTCTGGGAGTTACTGAAAAACACTTGAGAGACAATGCAGTCACTGGTCATAGCCAGCACGGGTTCACAAGGGGAAAGCCCTGCTTAACTAACTTAATTTCCTTTTATGACAAGTTGGTCGGGGGAAGCTAGTAGATGTGGGCTTTGGGGATTTGAGCAAAGCTTTTGATACTGTCTCTCACAGTATCCACCTGGACAAAATGTTACATCATGCTGGCAGCCAGTCACCACTTGGGTTCCCCAAGGCTCAATTTTAGGGCCAGTGCTCCTTAATGTTTTTTTAAATGATCTGGACACAGGAATCAAATGTACATTAAGTAAGTAAGTTTGCTAATGATACTAAACTAGGAGGAGATGTGGATTCCCTTGAGGGGAGGGAGGCCTTACAGAGAGATCTGGATAGACTAAAGAGCTGGGCAATCACCAACTGTGTGAAATCTTAGAAGAACAAGTGCCAGATTCATCACCTGGGATGGGATAATTCTGGTTATAAGTACAAACTGGGGGACAAGAGGCTGGAGAGCAGTGCTGTGGAAAGGTTTGGGTTGATGGCAAATTGAATATGAGTCAACAGCATGCCCTGGCAGCCAGAGGGGCCAACCATGTCCTGGGGTGCATCAAGCACAGCATAGCTAGCCGGTTGAGGGAGGTGATTGTCCCACTCTACACCGCACTGTACAAGTACTGTGTGCAGTTTTGGGTGTCTCAATCTAAGAAGGACATCAAACTATTAGAATGTGTCAAGAGGAGGGCAACCACGATGGTGAAAGGCCTCAAGGGCAAGGCTTACGAAGAGCAGCCGAGGTCACTTGTCTTGTTCAGCTTGGAGTAGAAAAGGCTGAGGGGTGACCCCATCACAATCAGCAAATTTCTCAAGGCGGGGCAGCAAAAGGGGAGGTGCTGATCTCCTCTCTCTGGTGACCAGCAATAGGACACAAGGAGATGGAATGAAGCTGTGCCAGGGGAAGTTCAGATTGGACATTAGGGAAAGGTTCTTCACCGAGAGGGCGGTTGGTCACTGAAACAGGCTCTCCAGGGAAGTGGTTATGGAACCAAGCCTGTCAGAGTTCAAGGAGCATCTTGATGACACTCTTAGTCATATAGTTTAGTTTTAGGTAGTCCTGTGAGAAGCAGGGAGTTGGACTTGACAACCCTTATGGGTCCCTTCCAACTTTATTAGATATATTCCATGATTCTATGATCTAAGGTTGTTTAGTGCAATAGCTCTCCATCAATGATGATCAGTATTTGATATTCAGAGAAAGGTCCAAAGAAATCTTGAATTTTCTGGTCATGGATTAATTTCCCCTCAAGCAGTTAAAAACCTAATGACTGTTTCGGTTTTGATCCCAACCACTTTCCCCAGTGCAGGAACAGCTGGTACAATTTGCATGACTGCACCTTCATACCAATGACTGAATACTACCAGGCAATATTTTCTGTACAAGAACTGCATTTGAACTTGATAGATGAGCCTTTATAAGACTATTTTTAATTATCACTAAAGAATCAGCTTCTGCTGGAAGATTTTGTGACATGCAGTCTAGCTCATGGTGTTACACAAAATACTTTTATCAGAGATTCTGTGCTGGCAGTTTTAAAGCGAATCTTGCAGAGGGATAAAATCATGCAGTCTGCTTTTTAAAGTAACTCAACATCCAGTAAACAAAAAGAATACCTGAATTCTACTCCTTGTTGGCATGAACTGCCTCAGGCAAAAAGGCAGCAGAGATATTTTTTTCACATCCTAAGAGGTCATGGTAGGTGCACGCAGAGAAGGAAACCATAAGATCCAGATGGACAAGTAAATTGACTGTGGAGGTAAGGTGATAGCCACATTCTTCTACAGCTCTTTATTGCTATTGCTAGGGTAAGGGGTCCTGTGCTCCAGGGGCAACACACTGCAAATCTGGGGCAGAGAGGTGATAGCCATCTTATTGAGAAAGCTGGCTGTGCTAGACTGCACCCTCAGGCTGGGAGGGAAGGTCCATTTTGTTCTTCTTATTTTGACACCTTATTTCCAGTACAAGACACAGTCTGACAATGATGGCCATGCTCAACTATTTGAAACTCTTTTTGTTGTGGGGCTAATGCATTTGACTTTTTTGTCATCCCCTCCCACCCCCCGTACTCTACATCCATTCCTGGGATGGGTATATGTGGTGGCATTTAGCAGAGAAACACCTTAATGCTGAAAAAAATGGGTAATTTTATTTAGGAATTAATTTTGAGACTGATCAGCTCATTATCTAACCCACTTTCCTGAGCCATAACCAGCTATTCTACCTGTCTTTGGAATTCATGTACATTAAAAGAGAAGAAGAGAGCATTCAGTGCATTTGGCATGTGAATGTACACCCATCAAAAAAACTGGGATCTTTCTACTGCTGCATGAGCAGCTTGCTGCTTTAGTTGGTGTTACAGGTGCTGTGCCCTGGCTGGTGGGTCTCCTGCCACTGTCTAGTCAAGCACAACCACAGCGGATTAGTTTCCCCCTTTTCAGGGATGCCATTTGGGTTAGCTGATACGACCCACTTCAGAAATTTCTCCTGAATGCCTCCAGATGTATATTCTGCACACTAAGTTTGCACACTCAGATGCACAAGTTAAAGAAATACCAACATGCAGGTACCTTATACTGCATTTCACCCTTTTTCCCTATCAGCTGAAAGTAATACAGTGAATGATTATGGAGTTTTGGTGGTTGTTTTGGCTGAACCAGAACTTCAAGGCAGAAAAAAAGAATCTGGATTTGCCCAAAACACTGCAAGTGAAGAAGAAGAAACCCTTTTGGTTTTTAATTTCATTTCTGGTTTTAAACTAAAATTTGCTGAATTTTAATGTGGAAATTTTGAAGTGGGAAATTAAAATATACTTAAATACATTTTTTGCTACAAAATATTTTTCACTGGCATTATTCATGATACAGCATTAGTTTTGTGGATAATTTTGGCAAATTTTAGATAGCATTTTTCTATGAATAAAGTATTCTATGAAATTATATTCATCCTTCCTGAATAATTTCATATATTTTTCCATATTACCTAAATTTGCAGTAGAAGAGATTATAAAGAATATTAAATCAGCTCAAGAACAAGTTAAGAAAACTCTTATCTTGAGAGACAGAAGCCAAACATAAAACAAAGCCTCTATTTTATGTGCACAATTCCAGCTTTATGCCAAGAGCTCAAATATCGTAGAGCATATTTCTCTGAAATTCTGGTTTGAAGGGAGTAATTTGCACATTTGTTGAATTTTGTGTGTTCATCCCAAACCATCAATCACACAGTATTTATATAAAGTTAGGCTTTCTCAGTCTTGAACAGTTTCTTGGGACACATTATTTCAGTCCATTTATTCTGCGTTGCTTTGAAGAGTACAATGCTACATCTGGCAAAAGTTTGTCATATTCACTGTAAATTAATTCTTTTATAAAAAAGGGAAGAATGATAATCTTTTTGACTAAGAAAGAATTACTGGTTTCTCAGCTATTTGGAAAATTGAATAGGAACATACACTTCAGAGTTTCCTTTCTCTCTTTTTTTTTTTTGTATGTCCTAGCTGAAATGAAAGATGGAAGTCAAAGGCAGACTTTGGAGAAATGATTTATAACTAAGATTAACTTTTAAAAGCAGGATTTTAATGGATTAGTAAAAATTTTGCCATTGATTTCAAGAGAGCTTCCATAGCTGAGAAATGACCGCATGTTCATACATTTACAATATATTTGCCTTATAGCAGGTGAGCTTTAGCAATATATTCAACAGCAGACACTGCATTTCTAAAAATTATATTGTTAAAGAGTTTCAGAGCATTACTATTCATAATTAAACACAAATAAACTTTTATACTATTTTTTTTTTCTTTACATTTCTTAGAATACGCCTCCCAAGAGCTTCAGAAGAACTTAGGGAACCAAATTGGTATTTGAGAAAATGAGCTGATTCAAATTAAGTTTTAAAAGTAGAACTTCTAACAGATTCCAGAAAGCATCTCTGCCTGAGCAGGAAACTTAGGTAGTGTCAGGCAAAATTATGATCCCTACTGTGTATGAAATAACTTAAGAGGACAATGTACAATTCTTGCATGAATGTAAAAATGGGAGAGTGAGAAATGCTGGTATCTCTATCCAGCCATAAGGTAGTAAGTTTGATCACCACTTTTATTTAATTTCAAAATAGCAAATGAATTAAATTCAGACATGAAAAAGGCAAAGTGTATTTACTGTCTGAATTCAAAGAAGCAGTCTGCACAATAACCCCCACTTTGAAGATAAGAAACTTACCATACAAGCGCAGAAAAGGGGATACCCCCTTAGGCTTGAAAGCATGAAAAGAAATCGATAAAAGCCCTGAGTTAGACTAGAATATTCATGGAATAATCATGACAGTTTGGTAGCTTTCTAAAAGCACATGTAGTTTTTTCAAGAAATTTGTTGTTCCAAAATGTAGTTTATTAATTGTAATTGCCATTAACCTCTGCAGTGTTGCCTTGGAAATCCTTTTTTGCATAGGAAATGCCATGGGATAGAGCTAATAAAAGACAATACAGAGTTTAACCTCCTGTGTAGTTTGACCTTTTCTTTAAATGGTTTGTCTTTCTGAATTTTGATTCAAGTTCGTCACTAGTCCTGGGAAGTGCTCTGAATTAACAGGAATAGTGAGAACTGCACCATACAAAGTATTTTGTAAGTCTGGGTGCAGTATAAATTTGTAGTTTAGGTGGAGATTGTAGAGGCTAGGCAAGGATTACTTTCCTTGTAAAAAACAACCCACTCTGAGATGCCAATTGTTCTCTGAGGAAGAGATAGATTGTATTTTACATAGTGTCTAGGGCAATGGGCTCCCATGCTCATTTGACTCCTTCACATAAATATTTCAAACATATGATATCAAATTCAGTGATTAAAAGTGACAGACCACTAATTCTGCAGATACTGCTCTGCAGACAGCAGTACACTGTTTGGAAATCACATACCTTTAAACAAAATTGCCCTTCATGCCGCTGACTTTCTAAAAGGATTAGAAAGGTTTCAACTTGCTACTTTCATTAATTCTGTGCAGCTATGTATGGAAAATTGCCTCTAGGGAGGTAGGGTATATATAAAGAAAATAATATTTTTTTTCAAGTGGGAGAAGGATTTCTGCTATTCAACTGAACTAAAACATTGCTGGCCTTTAAATGTCTTGCTTGCTTAATACAAAATACTTAGATATTCTCATATAGCAAGCAGTGGGAGCACATCCTCATATCTCATAGTTAAACCTATAATACTTCATCCTTGTTTCTCTTTTCTGTCCTTAAAATTAATTGGAATGTAATTACATGTCTTCCATGACCCTAGCACAGAAAACTACTCTTTTCTCGCTCAAAGTGATTTGAATCACCTTAATGAAGAAAATCACTTACTCAAATTTTAATGACCTTGATAACTGTCATTTATGTGGACTTTGTACTAGGTGAGGTGGAAAAGAAGCCGATGGCAATCACAAGGAGCTTGCTATACTTCACTGTTGAAAATCCTTTTCATACTATTAGTTACCCTTATTATAGAGAGATGCTTATAAGAGCTATTTTTAAATAAAAGTCTTCCAGAACTTAGCAGTGCTTGCTCTTCCCAATAGATGAGAGCCACACACATAACTACACCCAGAAAACTTGAGAGGAAGGTTGTGCCCTTCCCATCAGTAACTTCTCAGCTGAAACTATGGCTACTTTCCTTCCCTGTCAGATTTTCCTTGCTTCTCAGAGCCTCTGTGGGCTTGACAGGGGATCTTAGCTGCTCTACCAGCTACAAGAATGTCTCTTTATAGTATGAAGTAATCAGAGGTACTCCATTTTGCTGAGGAGTTGCCTTAAGGAAACTATGACCTTGGTTTAGGTGAGTGTTGCAACTTTCTCTTTCTCGGTACTTTCTGCCATTATGTGGAGTTATGTGAATTAGTCTGTCACTAAGCATATGATAATGCATATAGATTTAGTAACACAAATAAGCTAGTTCACTCCTGTAACTGTATTTTACTATTCTCTTGTGTTGATAAGCTTTTTCTAAAATTACAAAGAAAACCTCCTCATAGGCAGGGAAAAAAGTTGCTTGTTTGATTTCTTTCAAAGGAGTTCTGAATTTCATTTATTGAAGAAAGGAGAATGAAACAGCATTTTTTAGGAAAACACGTAATATGTGATCTGAGTTTACTTAGATATTGTACTTGACTGAGTTTGATGATAACCAGAAAAAACACTCAGTTCTTAAAATAAGATGCCCACGAAGTTCTATTTAATATTAGCAGTGATAATTGTCAGAAATTGTTGCCTTTCTCAAAAAGAAATCTAGATCAGACAGTTCTCCCCAGGATGTAGTTTTTCTACCATGTTAATTTTGAGTAAGCTTTTAAAAGCTTTCCAGGGTGATGAAAAATCACTTTGGTTGGTTGTTTTTGTTTTTTTTTTTTACAGGGCTTTTTTCATTTTTCTCTGATGTTCTTTACCTAACTAATTTCTGAAGTCTTTTCAATTTTTTCTTTTGATACTTTTTTAGTTATCTGCAGCAATGCACAGTATCTTAAGGTGTAGCACGCTAGCTTATCAGTATATGTGTGTTCAGGCTAACAGTCCTGGGAGGGATTTTAGCTTGTTTCTGTTTTCATTTACTGGAAAGGAAATGTAACATGCATTTAAATTGTCTTTGTTTCCCTTGCATCCCATGTTTACAATTCTCTACCTTGTTCTTGCACACCATTATGTGAAGAAGGAATCTCATCTGTGTTGCTCACACAGTATCGCAGTAAAATTCACTCTGGAGTGAGTGAGCCTGCCCACAAGCCATTTTGCATCCTGGTTTAGAGGGCTGCAGACACTCCCCTCCTCACTGAAGAGCCTGCCACACGGCATGTCAGGATGCTTTGGTACTTTCTTCTTCCCTGTTCTCCCACAACGTACAGGCTCCAGCAAGGGGTGTGGAAATCTTCCTACTGCTCTAACTTCTTCTTACCCTCTTACAACAGCTGTCTATGAAAAGTCTAAGCAAACTGGACCTCATAAAGAAATGAAGATATCCCTATGCTTTCCTTTTCATTTTACAGTTTGTTTTTTGGTGGTTTTTTTTGCCTATATAACTATAAGGTCATCTTCACCTCCTCTTGGATGGCCTAAATTCCTTTGTCTCCCTTCCACCTACAAACTCCAAGATCTCGTTCTATGATTTAGGGGTCCAAGACTAAAATAAAAAAAAAACCCAAACAACAGTGCAGTGTTTGTTTGGACACGGCATCTGTTACTCTGGGGCCATTCCTGTTTAACTCTCAAAGTTTCAATTAACCCTCAGTTACAGCTCCAACAGAATCTCTTTCTTTTCATCACAAAGACAGATGAAATATTACTAATATGTTTAAGGATTTCAGGTCTAACTTGAGGCCTCTTGTGATTTTCTTGGTCACTTCTCAAAGATGAAGTACTTTCACCCACAGTTCTCTAGACAAAAGACTGCCTCTGAGACCTTATCAATCTTTAATTCACTTTCAGGTTTTGGACCGCCACCAGTGCTATCTATTCCGCTGAAGAAGTGTCTTCTAGCCCAGGTCAATTTTTCAGCCATCCTGCTCTGCACCGTATCATGACAAGGTGATTCACATGCTACCCTCTTACCATGGCTACCTCCTCTCTCTCCCGTTCTTTGTCTAAGAAACTTAGAATATGGAGTTTTGAACACGATAAAGGCAAGAGCTACTCCATTTAATTTATTGCACTGCTCTCATATACCCATTCACCCTTTTCATGAAAGTCTGCTAGGAAAGAAAATTATCAGCCTCTGCCAGAGGCAGACATAAAATCTGTACCCCAGCAGTAGAGAGGAAAAGGTTTTATAGTGCATGCTGCCTCCTCCTGAAAAAAAAAAAAAACGAGACTCTTCCTGAGTTCTGAGTAATGACCTAGCACAGACCACCAAAAAAGAACTGGTTCATGCCCCTGAATTTTCTAAGAAGACTTTTTCTGTAAGAGCTTTGCAAATAAAATATTTCTGCTTTCCAGTGGACCAGCTTCACTATCAATACAGTCTTCTAATTCAGACTTTTTGAAGTACCAGAGATCTTTGAAAGAGCGCCAGCAGTTGCCGCAGTTGTCACAAAATGAAATGTGGTATTCTTGTCACCATAGGTTGATGACTGTTCTAAAGAGATTGTGAAGAAACCAAATCACTGCAGACACACTATAGGTCTTCAAAAGTCTAGACATTTTGTATTTTCCCTTTCTGTGCTCAGTTCTTAGAAAAAACTGTGACAATTTTGGATTGTGTGTCAGTGAAGATGTGCTTACCTCAGACAGCACTCTCTGGTTTGTCCTTTAATCTACAGTCTTATCCTGACACCACTGCTGGCTCACTCACTTATTTGTCATATGACGCCATGCATGTACTTTGTGTCTTATATCAGATTATGACCCCAGTATTTGTAGTCATTTTCATATAATTTATTTCCTATGGAGGAAAACAATTAACACGAAGGCTAAACACTCTCTGTTGAACTGGCAGACCCTGACCAGGGTTTGTCCAATATCTCTGCTAAAAACCAGACTGCTTTGAGGAGCTGTCAAAATGGATGGAAGCCATGAAAGGTCACTATGCAGCTACACAATTGGAGACAACCTCTGTTAACAGAGCTCAAGCTGCTTTGGGCTTTCTTGAGGAGTAGCTCCTACCTCCTGTACATGGAATTACATGGGAGAGCACAGGGCAATACAGAATATGACTGCACCGTACAGAACCGAGATGGAAATGTTTTTATATATATATAAAAATCTATATATTTTTATATATATATCTGCACGTGTGTGTGTGCGCACATGCATGCAGAACATTCAGGAAGGGTTAAAATAATCTGGTTTTCAGTAATTGTATATATGTAAGCCCCTCCAGACATAAATAATGCATCTTGAACAGTGGCTACTAAGCACACAAATCTCTCGGTAAAGGTACTAAAGAAATGATGTCATGGTAACAGCAGTAGCCTAGTAATTTGTGAACTTGCCATATGCACAAAAAGCATAATCAGAGAACCAGGTATAAGTGAAACAATACAAGGAATTTGGTATAAAAGTAAAGACTGGCATTCTTATAACCATAGACCTTAAACACAAACCTGTTGGAGGCAAAAATAGGTCCCCTTTACTCTAAACCATTGGGAGTGTAAATTTACAATATTGAATTACTAAATGTTGGGTTGTTCTGAATTTATTTGGGAGTGAATGGACTGTACTTCCTTAATGTATTTTTTCTGCATCAGGTTGCTATCAGACTATGGTTTCTGTAGGATTAATATTCTCTCTTATCAGACATGTTCAGATCTAACTGCATGCCATTGTCCCCAACACCTGCATCACCAAAGGGTTTTAACTCCCAAAACTCTGCAAGCATAAGCTTTTTCGGCCATGTGCTACGCAGCACTGTAGGATGGTTCACACACTGGAGACAGGGCCCTAACCACAGCTGCTAGCGTCTTCCTTAATTCAGTCAATAAATAACCCTGATTTATAGATGCTCCTAAACAATAGATTTCAAACCTGCTGATCTTTTTATACGTGTAGTACCAGTCACTTTACAGTATGAGTCAAAGCGGCGGCTGTATGACTTTTCCATTGGAATAACAACAATCATCCTCAGAAGCAAATGGACTGGAAGTGAAAACTCAAGCTAGTTAGTAACTTTCTGTCTCACATTAACTGTAGGTTACACACCCACTCTGAGGACTTTTCTAAAAAACTGAATTGAAGTGACTTGACGTCATCCAAAACAGCTGCTTTTTTGCCACAGTGCAACCTTGGGCTGTCACTAAATGATGATCTGTCAGTTTTTCTGCCTTGGTTCTCCACTTCTCATTCAACTATAATGAGACATACCATTTTTCAAGCTTTGATGGCTAGACAGCTGGACTGACTAGATCATTTTTCTGCTAGAATAAAATGCTACTGCAATTCTCACACAGAAAAACACTGAATATCATTGTGTCAGAAAACTGAATATGATAAACTGGAAAAGTGAAGATCATTCTAAACTTCAGAATATAAAATGGTCTCATGATCTAAAGTGAGAGAAGAAAGGTTAGTGTTGAAAACTGCTCTGTTGGGGAGTGTATAGGCAGTGAAGAAGAGAGTGTAGTTGTTAGAAGTATTTCCTCTGCTGTATTTGTCTACAAAGGTCATGATCAAAGGAAGAGGCCAGGTTAACAGTTAATTTTTTGGCATAGAACAAACCGAAGATGTCACATATTCAGGATACCGGGTTTTGGTTTGCCGATCTGGACGAAAGGCAACGTTTAATTTGTACTTAATCCTGCATGCTGCTGTATGTCTTTTGGAGAGTTATTTGAAGAAGGATATCAACACTAAAGAGATTTTGGAGTCATTTGAACAAAGTGCTCCAGATGAGTCTGAACAGACAAGCACCTGAATCTACAAGCAAGTGAAATGATTATTTGGGAGGGATGGAATGGGGGAGAAAAGACTAGGACAAGGATGGTGATTGCTGCATTGACTGCAAATTAATGATCTCCATGATCACAAAATTGATTGCCTAAAATAGAAATGACATCAGATTTAAACAGTTAAGTGCTTAAAGCCTCTGTGCTCCTCATGCCGACATTCCACTTCTGCACATTTACAGCATCTTAAGTAAGTGCAAATGTATCACTTCCCAGCAGAGTACACACTCTGTGCTTTTCAGGGACCGCACTGGCTAAAGAGTTACCCTGCTCTTCTAACTAACAGACATGAGGAAAAGAGGCAAGCTACAGACACTCCTGCTCTCAGCACTGAAGCTCCTTTACTTAAAAACTGCCTTCACCTCAGGTGAGAAAGGTAAAAATAAATTACAAAGATTACACGGCAATCAGCACTGCAAAATAAAAGGCTAGATGAAAATGTATTAGACCAATTTTCCACTGACCCCTGTTTTCATTTGCATGTCACAGGTGGGCTAAAAACTGCTTGGACTGATGGTCTCAAAAGGTAGTGATCAATGTGCAGAACACTGGGCAACAGTCCATCTGATAGCTGTGAACAAATGGGGTACCCTGGGGTCTTTACTGGGAATAATTGTTTCATGTCTCCTTCACTAACAGGGATGTTAATATCGAATGCACTGTCCACAAATTTGTAGATTGCAGTAAGTTGAGGGGGTGAATAGTGGACATACTAAACAGCAGAGATTTGATCCAGAGGGACATTGGTAGACATGAGTATTGGGCCAAGAGAAAACATATGAAGGTGAACAAGAAGTACAAAGGTCTTTGCATGGGTGGAATAGCCCCATTCATCAGTACACAACAGGCACCCACTGCCTGAGTAGCAGCTTTGCTGAAAAGGACAGTAAAGGGGTTATGCTGAATGACAACCTGAATATAAACCAAAAGTGCACTATCACTGCAAATGGGGGAAAGGAGGTACTCAGGGGCATTAGGAGAAGCACAGCTGACAGACTGAAGTAGGGTACTATCCCCCGCTATTTGGCATGGGTGAGGCTGTGCCCAGAACAGCGCTCAACTTTGGGCCCTCAGAGTCAAAGAGGGGTGTGGAGAAACTGAAGATGGTTCACCAAAGGGCTGTCATGATGGGCAGGAACTTACGTTACATACCCAAGCCACAGTCTGCGACTACTGCTTCTTGTTATGTTCTCTGGCACTACCAAGAGGAGCTTGGCCCTATAACCTTTGTACCTTCTCTTTCATTAGTTATTAGATTAGATTCATCTGCTATTAGGTCACCCCTTAGCCCCCTCTTCAACAGTCTTTACCAGTCCGGCTCCCTCTGCCTCTCCTGTAGTGCATGTAACCTAGTCTTGGGGGATTCAGATTAGCAAAAAGTTTTTAACTAGGAAAGCAATGCAGAACAGGAACAGGTTATCCAAGGAGGCTGTGGGGTCTCCATTCTTGGAAGTTTTCAAGACTTGGCTACACAAAGCCACAGGTGATCTGTTCCAATATTGGTCGCAATCCCATTCAGAGCAGAAGCTGGATGAGATGACTTCCAGAAGTCCGATCCAAACAACATTTCTATGAGTCTGAATAAAAGCTTGACTAAACAATTTATTGTTGATTGACTAAGACCCCCTACTGATTCATTACTTCTTTGAACTTGTTTGTACAAACACAAAAAATAGTTTATTTGGTCTACAATCATATTTTTTTTCTCTGAAGTAACATTACACATAGACATCTCAAGTTCTGTATTGCAGAACTAGTGACCTTCTACCATGTGGATTTTCTTTTCTATCTGTGACAGACATCACCTTTACTTCATCCAAAACCAGTGCCAGTCTTCCTCTCTATCCCTGTGTATCCTAGTGTAGCATCTGAAGTTTATGATAGTCAGGTCTGTATTGATATGTCTCTTCATGCTTGTATTGGACTTTTTGGAAAATAAAACAATACGTTCAAGGACCAACCTAAAAAAACTACCAGTCCAAATACAGGAACAAAGAAGTGTCTTCATATTGCTCATATGCTAATTTACTGGAGCTAGAAAAAATCAAAGAAATGTTTCTTCCAATGATACTTGTGGGTAGGATGGAAAAGCACATGGCATTACTTGAACCATTTTTGGTGGGTATTTTGAGTGTTAGGCGGAATTTGCCTTTGCTGTAATATAGAGATATGATGCAGGCTAAAATGTCATAGAAGCTTCCAAAGTTTGATTGCCTGCCTCCTTTTATGCTTCAAGATCAGCATGCTAAAATACACTATAATATTTTTACTGTCTTATGGACTTGAGGTTTTGAACACACTGAAAAACTGGATCTGAGCACATGTATCAAAAACTTCTTTCAATTATGCTTGTGCATGTAAATGCAGCGGCACCCTTTGTACAGTACGGGCACATTCGCACAACTCTGAGGGATTGATTAAGTATTAATCTGCTGCTTTGGCTCCTCCTTCTACCCAGCTTCTCAAAACTCCTCCTCTGTTTCCACTGACAGCCACTGAAGTGGTAAATATCACCTCTGTGCTTGAGCAAGGTGGGCATGGGATTCAGAGAGATCTCAGACTGTGCATTTCAGCAGGGAAGTTACCTGGGCTAACTCTACCTTTCTTTTCCTCCCACAGTGGTCCTAACCAGCCTGCTCACGACTTTGCCTGCCTTCCTGTATCACTATTGGGATTTTTTCTGCTTATTATTGATTCCAGCGAATGCTTTCTTCCGACTTTCAAAAGCAACTGTCAGAGAATAATTCAGCTCTTCAAAATGTTGTGAGGTGGAGATGGCTGTAACCCTGCCTGGAGGGTGGGCATTGGGGGTAGCTGGAAACAGACCATAGGACATGAGGGAATTGTGTAGCAGGAAGTCTTAAAATGGACATTTTTAAAGGCAGGTCTAAATAATATTTTTTGTCATATGAATCCTCATTATGTTAAAAGGGGAGGTTACTATCAAATCTTTGTTGATGTTTTATTTATCTTAAGATCTGGACCTCATATTAGTATATCACTTTTATCAGTTTATAGTTTTCTGCAGCCATGGTTGTTTTTCCATGCTGCTGAAAAGCTTGCCAGCCACCACTTTTGAAAGAAGTATTAGCTCAGCTTTGGTTTTTAAAACTTAAGGAACAGTTTAGGCAACGTGTATGAGGCAATACTCCTGTTATAAAGGACTAAAAAAATTGAAATTTTGACATATTTTCAGGCATGAGACAGCTAGGATCCTTTCAACGATTTTAATATCATATGGTTTGGTTCTTGTTAACCGGGAGCCAGAGGCATGTATGTGTCTTCTACTGTAGAAGTATTTAGACGCATATACATCTTCTCTCATTCAAAAAAGTGCTCATATAACTTGTTTTACCTTCTAGTCAGAGCAGGCTAATGGTACATCACCTCTTCAGTGCCTCCACTGAGTTGCTAAGCTACCATAAGTCTACTGCTTCCAGTCATGTACCCAATATGAATGGCTAACACACCAAAACAACCTCACCCCAAGAATGCAGAGCGTAAGTAGAAATTTTGAGGTGAGTGATAGCTGTGGGTGGGCGAGAAATGTCCTTTTCTTTCCTTTGTTAGAAAGAATGGTGCATTTTTATGACCACGACCAGAGAAAAATCAAGCATGGAGCATTGCCTGGATAGCTTCTGGGTGAAGAGGGATACTAAATGGAATGATCAATGGGGATGAGAACAGAGATAATGTGCAGAGAAAGGGAGGAGCTGGAAGAGGGACAGACAGACAGCTGGAGCAAATGGGGCAGTAACCTCTGGAGGTAGCTTCTCTCTACTCTTGCCAGCCTCTCCTACTCTAGCTCCACCCTGCAGGTGAAGGGGAGAGTTCCCTGTGCTGTGGGCACTTCCAGCATGGAGGTGGGTGATGAAGGAAGGGATGCTGAGTGGCTGCTTCCCTGGGATAACTTGAAGATTACACATTTCTGGCTGCAAGTGTAGAAAAATACCTTCTCTGGGGAGATGCTGCTCTCTCACATCAGTCTTTATATATATTTTTTCATTGCTCTAGCATTGTAGCTACGTCCTTAAGGGTTAGGTATGCAAGTCCTGTCTGTGGCAGGAGTTAGTGTATACCAGCCCAGGGATCAGTAACTAGATAATAAATCTTTTTGAATCCTGGATTGTATTATGTCTTGATAGGAAAGTAAATCTCACCCTCTCAGCAGCAAGCTATTATTTCATTGCAAGGATGCTGCAGGTGAATGATGTTTTCCAAACTGATAAATGTGGGATTTCATATGCCGCAAGTTATTTTGTTTATCTTGGGTGTTTATGTTTCAATTTTATGAAGCAACCTGCCTGGGGAAAGGCCCAGAAATAATTGGCTGAGGATTTTCTTCTGATACAGGTCTTTATAACCATAGTTGTATAGCAAATGCAAATGTGAAAATAAAATCATGCTTCACCCTGGTGCTGGGATGCTGAATACAGATAGTTATGCTTCCACACGCATGCTGTATTTCAGTATCTCTTCATAGCTGTTCAATTTAAAACCGGCTAATGCACAGAAGATGAACAATTTTTGAGAGTTTGAGTCTGAAAAATAAAAAGCCATCAGTTCAGCTACAGGAATTCTGTAAGACTTCTAATACAGTTCCGTAAAATTGCTAATTTAAAATCAATGATAAATACTATTCTGAGAAGTTAAAGAAGGGAAACAAATCTCTGCTAGCCCATCTGCTTTCCTATAGCTGCGGGCAGCTCGTGCTGCATCTGAATCTACTGTGCCGTGCGATGTTTCAGAGAGACTCAGAATCAGCAGCCCCTCGACTTTCTGCGGCTCCCGAGCCCCATTGGCTGGAAGGCAAAGCAGAGGCGGAGAGTGCCCCGAATATTTTTCTCCTCCACACACCATAAAACAGGCAGCCGGCATGCACTGCCTGACAGCGAGACCGGTACTTGCAGTTTGAAATTAGTTTCTGCTCTGCAGCAGTCACTTGGGCATTTCATGTTTGCCTCTCTTGATGGACGGGAACAAAAAAGCCTTGCAGCATACCAGTGAACTGAACCGGAGCTGACCATAGGGGAGAATTTGATGCAAACTTACAGACTGTTGGGACCCTGTGACATAGATCACCGAGGTAAACGTGTTGATGATCAGAAACTGCATCTATGAGAGAGTAAACCAGCATTGCTGAGTTTGAAACCGTATTTTGTAACAGCAGTCAACGTGTTCTGAACTGTTGCCTGCCTCGGTGCTGGCTTATTTTTCTTTTTTTTCCAAGCTGAAAAGCCAGAGAAGGTTTTCAAAGGAATGCAAAAGCAACAGGAGTTTTAAAAGCAGGAAGCTGAAAGGGGCTCTCCATAAGATGAATTTCACCCAGCACCGTGGGACCCTCCAGCCTCTCCATTTCTGGAACCACAGCTATGGACTGCACGGAGGTGCCAGCGAGCCCAACGCGAAGGGCCACTCCTCGGGAGGCTGCTACGAGCAACTCTTTGTATCCCCTGAAGTGTTTGTGACTCTGGGCATCATCAGCTTGCTGGAGAATGTCTTGGTCATTGTGGCAATAGCCAAGAACAAGAACCTCCATTCTCCCATGTACTTCTTCATCTGTAGCTTGGCAGTGGCTGACATGCTAGTGAGCGTATCTAATGGATCAGAAACTATTGTCATCACGCTGCTAAACAATACAGACACAGACGCACAGAGCTTTACCATAAACATTGACAATGTCATTGACTCAGTGATTTGCAGTTCCTTGCTTGCATCAATTTGCAGTCTCCTCTCAATAGCAGTGGACAGGTACTTTACTATCTTTTATGCCCTCCAGTACCATAATATCATGACGGCGAAGCGCGTAGGGGTCATCATCACATGCATCTGGGCTGCCTGCACAGTCTCAGGCATTTTGTTCATCATTTACTCTGACAGCAGTGTTGTCATCATCTGCCTTATTAGCATGTTCTTCACTATGCTTATTCTCATGGCATCCCTCTATGTCCACATGTTCATGATGGCTCGGATGCATATCAAAAAGATTGCTGTTCTTCCAGGGAGTGGCCCTATTCGCCAAGGGGCCAACATGAAAGGGGCCATCACTCTCACCATCCTGATTGGAGTTTTTGTTGTGTGCTGGGCTCCATTTTTCCTGCACCTGATTTTCTACATCTCCTGCCCCTACAACCCTTACTGTGTGTGTTTCATGTCCCACTTTAACTTCTACCTCATCCTCATCATGTGCAATTCCATCATCGATCCACTTATCTATGCATTCCGGAGTCAGGAGCTCAGGAAAACATTCAAGGAGATTATATGCTGCTGTAGCCTGCGAGGGCTTTGTGATTTGCCTGGCAAATATTAAACGGAGTGGATACGTTACTGTGTACACACCATGCAGCACAGACTTCCAAGCCTTCAGATCCTCTTTCTCAGCAGAATTTTGTTTAAACCTTTACGAGTGAGCACCTCTTTCTGTCTCCTTTGATCCTTTTATCCCGTTCAAATGTAATTCATATTCCTGTATAATGTTTGTGATATCTACAGTTTGTAATTTATTTGGCTGGAGAGAAGTAGCACTTCATACCAGTTTGTAAGTAAGCAAATAAATGTAATGATGAATGTGAAATGCTAACAAACATGAGCACCTGTATGTTCCAACTGCTGGCAAAATAAATAACTTGCCTGACTTACAGTACATAGTGGCTGATACTGTTGCTTATTGTGATTAAGTAATTATAACTATCCATTACCTTATATACAGCTTAAAATAAAGCACATGCTTCTCTATTAGTAGATTAGAGGTTCTCTGGAATTAGAAAGCAGATTTTTCATAAAGGTTGCTGTAACCAATGAGTTGTATTCATTCATTCTGAACTCTCTTCCTCCTACTACACAAGCAGCAATTCTGTTCTTTGTTACAGTTATTGCCTACAGCAACAAGATTTTTCTGCTACGCAGACAATCACGTTTGGGTTTGTGGTTGGTTTTTTTTTTTTAATTTTTCCAAGTTGATGATTGCTGTATGTCTGAGAGTACCTTTTTACAAAGTTGAAATTGCTCCCTGGGGCATCAGTTAGCCCTGGATGTATTTGCTAGACTGGTATCCAGGTAGACTAGCACCTTCTCTTCAGCCATGAAGCAAGTACAGTATCAACATTGACAGTGCCAGCACCAAGTAAAGATTCACTGAGAGATTTATCTAATGAAGACAAAGAGGGAGCTTCAGTTTGAACATTCAGTCCTTCCTTGCTCTGAGGTGCTGTGGGGAACAAGGACTCTGTGCGTCAAAAGAAAATACATCTTTGTTAGAAACGAGCTTCCCTCTATTCTCAAGTGTGGTGTTAGCAGGTGGGATCCACTGCCAGGATCCTTACAGAGGAGTCAAAGCACGTGTTAGTTCGGTCTCAGCACCTCAGACCATGCTGTGGAGCACATGAGCTTTGGAAGGAACGCTGGCCGACGAGCCCTGTACACCCATGCTCTGTATCTGGCAGCCCTGTGTGTTACTGCTGCTTGAAGTCAGTTCACCTTTTCAGGCACCTAACTGATGTGTTCTCAGTTTCAAGCTAAAATGCCACTCTCTCTCCACAGACTGTAACAGGGACCTCAGGTCCCTGATTTTAGCAGTTTTGGAGGTGATTGAAATATAAATGTGAGTACACAGGATTCCATGAAGATGTCCCTTAACACCTCAACAGTATCAGCTGATCTTTCAGCTGTGGGTAACTTTTCAGGATATTGTAAAACTGTGACAACATTTGGTCCTCTGTCAAAGAACATGAAGAATTTAAGGTGGGTCCCAGTATCTTTAACTTCAGTATACTTACAGGGAGAATAAGTCATTTGACTTTATGCATCAAAGTCCCTTGGTAGGCCAGCAGCAGAGAAATCAGTTCTGCTACACCCTACTCTTGCACTTGGGCCACTCCATCCACTACACTGCTTGAAACACCCCTGTTACCTTCTCTCAGCTTTAGTAAATTATATTGCCACATAACAATAGTTGCAGTGTGGAAAATATTGAAATATATCTACTACATTAACTCTACTTATTTTCTTTTGGAGGAAACTATAAACATTTCAATAATACATCCCTACCTGGTTCCAGTAGGTAGAGAATAAAAAATGTCAAAGAAGGAGGAGTAAAGCTCAAGGGGAGAAAAAAAAAGAATGTATTTAAATTAATAGTCTACCAAAAAATCCAATGGACTCTATTAAAGGCCTTCCTCTCTCCCACAAGAAATGATGCTAGCTATGCAAAAATGCTCTGGCAATAATGCAAAAAATTGCTAGTGCCAGTTTGAACAAGGCACAAATCTCACTTGATCTTTGTTTTGCCTCGCTTTCTTTAGCTATTTTGGGCCTGTAAATTATGATAGTGGGATCCAGATATTCCCTTTGTAGTCCATGGATGCAGAGAGGGTCTGATGGAAAGTGGCACAAGAGCAAGATACTACCTTAGGTGTTCTGAACATTATGTTGAAAGTCCCTCTTTCTCCCATTAAGGCTGTACGAGGACCAGACACCTAATTTAAACACATCTGAATTCTGAAGAGGCTGTGCTTCTGTAAATTACTTCCCGAACTCCCAGTTGATTCTTAAAACTAACAGTCTTACTTTTTTTTTTTTTGTAACCCAAGTGAAACAGAAATAACAATTAATTTGTATTGATGGTTTTCCTGTAGTTTCCAAAATCAGTGTGTATCTTTTGCACTTATTTGGACTAAGACTAGTCAATACAGTTGTGACCCCATTAAGCTCTTTTTTTAATTTAGAAATCTAATTTTTAAAACTATCTTATTCCAGAGTTTTAGCAAGTCTGAGCCTGTTTAGCAGCTCTCTGTGTTTATTTTATAAAGCTAAGTGTATATACATACCTTTTTAAATGGAGTTCTTAATTAAATAGGACTTTTTCATTTCATGGTATTATCTTTTAGAGTGTAATTTATTGAAATTGCTGGCAAACCTCCTACATAGATAATTATCCTATTCCCAGATACTCTGTTCCTTCCAAATAGCTGAATCAGTTTCTGTTTCCCTATAGCTCTGGCATTTTTCCAGCCGAGATACATAGAAATTAGTGTTGTGAAAAAATAAGTAAGTTCATCTAGCTTGCTGGAGAGTGGGGATGGTGAAGGATTATTTTCCACACTCGATTTGCTGGAGCTTTGTTCTTCTATTTGAAAATCTTCTAAGAAAATGAGATTTCTTTCTTTAAATATCTGGGACCCTAATCACTTTAGCATTTAGCATTTTAGTCATGTTATGTAACCATGGCACGTTCCTCTGTGGCAAGGAAATGGTTTTGCCTCCACTTTACAGTTGTAAGGATTTACATTTTCACTTCTGCTGGCGAAAACAGGCTAATGGATTTGCTCAGCCTCCTAGAAGTCAGTCTTTGCTTAAACTGGGAATTGATGGTAATGTTCTCCACCCTTTCCCAATAACTGGCTGCAATATAACACACAAAACTTTTGAAGCAAATGTCTTTCTTCAGGAGGGGCATTTCTTTAGCTTTGAAGTAGTTTTTGAACAAAACAAAGGACTCCAAAAAACAGTTAAGAGGCTGTAGTTGGTCTCAGTGGAGTGGATTTTGAATGATCGAAGATCCCCTTTACAACTGAAAGATGCTGCCATCTGGAAGCAAGGAGAAATGAACTGACGGACTCACATGTTATTGAATGTGCAGCAGCAACGGTGCCTTCAGTTATGCCTCTAATAGATGTGCAGAGTACACGTTATTGATGTAATTCTAGGATGACTTTGTTACTGTTAAACTGATCCTATTACACAACATGGTCACTGGGGGCTCCTTCATTCTGAAGCTGAATTCTGGTGAAGAAGAACTTTGGCCCTGATGTTATTTATAATATACTTATAGGCTTGAATAAAAATTGCAGTCTCAATCCCACTGGAAGGAGCTTTCAAAAAATGTACCTTTAGGGATGAAAACTTCATTGCTGCTCCAGAAATTACTTCATATTTTAAACTAATATTCTGATCCCTTCAATCATATCTCAAGTATCCTAGGGTTTTCTCTTTGGATGAAATACTTCTCTCACATATTAAAAAAAGGAGACTTCACACGTCATAGGAACTGTCTACTGCTACTACAGATACTGTCATGTAAGCCAGGTCATACATTGATCCTGCTTGCCTTTTTTTGTTTCAAATGGTTCTGTTGTCCTAGCCATTTCTCATATTTTTGCCCATTCTGTTCATAGAAGAAATTTTCAGATTTGTGGATTAAAAATCACCCCATTCGAGTTTGTAATGTAAATGTATTCATCAATTCTGCTTTTACCCATTTGTTCCCTTGAAAACTTTGTTCATTTGTTTCAGTTGTTCCCCTTCACACTTGGTGTATTTCCGTATTTGTCTATTTCACAGAATCACAGAATCACTAAGGTTGGAAAGGACCTTCAAGATCATCAAGTCCAACCATTAACCCAACACCACCATGCCTACTAAACCATGTCCTGAAGTGCCACATCCACACATTTTTTGAATACTTCCAGTGATGGTGACTCCACCACCTCCCTGGGCAGCCTGTTCCAGTGCTTGACCACTCTCTTCATAAAGAAATTTCTGGACCGCCATCAGTCTGAGCCCTCCGAGTCATCTCCTGCCTGTGTGGTGGGTTTTGCCTCTGGCCAACAACAAACCCCCCATCCAGCTGCTTGCTTGCTCCCCACCTCTGTGGGATGAGGGGAAAAAACAGGAATGAGAAAGCATGCAGGTCTCAACAAAGACAGGGGTATCACTTACCAACTACCATCACAGGTGAAACTGATGTGATTTGGGGATAAGGAACTTAATTTATGGCCAATTAAAATAAATATTTACTTATCGATTCAACTAGTGGGAAACAAAAAGACAAACACTAAAATAACAACTTTCCCCCACATCGCTTCTCCCCAGCTTCAACTTCATTTTCATCCTGGACTTTTCTATGTCCTCCCCCCAAGCGGCTCAGGGGATGGGGAACGCGGGGGCTGCGGTCAGTCCATAGCAGCTCCTC
>NW_010509620.1:0-1952 GCF_000687285.1 Phaethon lepturus
TTTCCAACCTTAGTGATTCTGTGATTCCTGCAGAAAGTAACAGCAATTTGTTCAGCTTTTAATGGCAAGGCTGGTATAAGAAAGATGGCTATGGGCTTTGATAGGCACCTACGGAGATCTGTGATGCTCTTGTAGCACTGAGAAGGGCATAACATTCTCATAAGTATTCTGCAGATTTGAGGTTAATTTGTGTCCAAAGTCCAATCTCCTTTGTGGTTTCTTCAATACTCACTTTGTAGGGAGGAGCCAGACAAATAGCAAAAGATTCTGCAGGCAGCTCTGTCACTAATCCACGTGGCCTAACAATCTCTGCTATACCAGAAAAGAGACTGCACAGTTTAGTATGTCTAGTACTTACTCCTAAAAGAACAGTATGTCTGTTGACTTTCATGCTGCCCATGAAATCCAACAGAGGGGATATTACTTGCCTTACAAAGATTGGGAACTATATGTATGCTGCTGTTTTTGTCCATACCAGATGAAAAGTTAATATCCTAATAAATATCCTTTTGGGATCCAAGTTTTCCCAGCTAGGAAGTTATGGTGGTAATAGCATGATGTGGGGTTTTGGGGTGGTGGGATGGTGTGAGGTGGTGTTTCTGTTTGGTTTTAGTTTTGTTTGGATGTTTTTTTGATTTGTGAGTGCAAATAAACTTTCACATTATGTTGCTAACAAAATATATCTGTGAAGTAAACATTTCCTTCCAGTACAGATTTTTTCACTGATTGTTTAACCGAAGTAATCTGTTAAATGATGTTTTTTTGCTTTTTTTTATTGTTTTGTTTTTGCTGCAGTAAGTTTCCACCTTTTAGCAGAGCCAGGTGTACATGAATCCAAGCAAACTGGCAATATACCTTTGCATCTATGATTAAGACACGTTCTTTTTCATGACCTGGGAAATTTTTCTGATGCAATTTATATTAGTGGTGATAATTTAAGCCAGTTTAGTGGGAAGAGGGATGTGGGGAGGGCAGGAAGATGTGGTGGTACTGTTGGCTACGTCTCATTTGCTACACAGGCTTAAGGTGGGCTCTCTGTTGTTTGAGGTCATGTTAACATAGCTGTATTTTGAAAAAGATGAGCTTGGGCCTGTTTGGTTTAGGAGCTTCTCCGCTTTTCTGTTCATTTATAATTTATGGTATTCTAGTTTGCGTAAAATATCTGGGGAAAATAGCTACTTATTCAGTAATTATACTGAGTCGTTATATGGTCTGCCTTCTGGTGGATCTGCAGAGGAGTAAAAATTTGAGCTAAAATGAAATTTTAAAAGACAATCTCATATTACTTCTAAAAAGAATTAGAAACACCACTTGGTCTAAAATTTTCTCAGTAATGTTTAAATGAGAACAAGCTATGGCCCAAGAGAAGATAGACAAGAAACTAAGAAGAGCAGAATGAGAAAAGCAGAAGAGCTTTCAGCTCGGCATGAAAGCCATTGTCAGATGCTGTTTATGAGGTTGATGAGGTAATAAGACGATAACGAGCATAGATTGTATATGGGACAAAATGCTGTGGTGCTGCTTTAAGGCAGACAAGATTTAGTTTAGTAAAAGAAGATTACATCCTTCAGGATGTCTGTGTCATGGCAATTAGCTAAAATTTATACAGAATATCACTTCATGCTGGCAGCATATTCCAGTGCCTTGGAGCAGAGGCAGAATTTCAAATAATGGGAAACATTTTATACCAATTTTTAATATTTACATATATGCTTATTGATATACCATACATATAACTACAGGTAAAGATATATTTAAATCTAAATATAATATATATTTATAATTTTTATGTTCATATTTTTTATATTTTATATTGCATCTGGTCGAGTGACTTCAACATGTGGAACCTACTCTCATTGGATAGGTATCAATGTATGACTACACTTGGTCCGGTTGCTGGCACCACAGGCACACTATTACCCGTGGTCCCCACGCTAGTGGCTGGGGCACCA
>NW_010509620.1:2005-25126 GCF_000687285.1 Phaethon lepturus
ACGGGTGCCATTGGCTGTAGTGACCCATGGTCTGACTCCAGTTGCTGGCAATTAGACCTCCATATGCACATATATACACAGAACAGAGAATCCCCTCACCCAAGAAAATAGTTAAAAATGAAATCTAGTAAGACTGGACAGCTGGCATGTATGAGGTCCAGGGCATCACCAAACAACTGTACAGGCCAGCAACCAGCCCCTTATCCCTCTATTTTCCTGTGCTTGTTCCTCCCCAGACCACCTACATCCCTGCCTTTGGTTCCTTCCATATATGTTGTACGTACTGTTGTACGGTCCCTAAATGCTCGTGCCTGCATAGGCCTGTGGGTAGCAACCTGATTGATTTGTAAGGTGTCATGGAAAGCCATTGACTCATCCCAGTGTGCTTCATGCCTGGACAGCGAGGCTGTTGGCTCCTCTGTGAGAGCCCCAGGGAGGGCTGTGACAGGGCCTCCTTCTCTCTGACTGGGTTATTTGGGTTCCCCCAGCTGCCATTGTGCCTTCGTGCTCCTTCGCGTTTGTGGGGATGAGCTTTTTAATCACCGAACCAATGACAGAGTTGCTGAACAATGACTAGCGACAGTCATAGACAGTATGAAACCCGACCACTAATTAATTTGAAACCTTGGAAACTGCTCTTCTTTTTCCTGGCAGAACTACTGACCCTGCTGCTTCAGCCGTTCTGAATGGTGAATGAAAAAGACAAAGATTTTCTTTCTGAGTTTATGATAAACTGGGATCCTGCCAGTTTGCTGTCACCCTATAACAGCTCTCTCTTCAAATACTGGCTTAAATAACTGCCCGTCACAGCTACCAGAACAATCCTACCTGCACTTGGTTGTTTTTAGTATTCAAGTGCTGTCCAATAGCTAACACATTTCAGTGGCGACCGAAGTGAATCTTCTCTACTAATATTACAAGTTTCAAATCCAAGTAAAATCTATTTTACAATAGACAAAAAATGGGCAAAAAATGTGGGTAAAATAGAATTATTTGTAAAGTGTTGACCAGAACACTACTCCTAACTTTTGAGTGCTCTTCTCATTTTTTTCTTCCTCAGCTTTCTTAGTCTGAGAAAAATAAAGCAGAGGCAGAAGGAAACAAAATTAACAGGCTGAGTAAAATAAACAATTAAAAGGCATAGGGCACAGGTTACTTCAGACAATAAAGAATGCCTTCACTTAAGTTATTTCAGTTCCCCTACCTGCCTGATCCTATTATCAACAGAAAAACACTGATCTAATTTTTCTTCAGGAGTAGAGGGATGGTTAAGGGCATGAATCCATCTTGAGCCAGTGAACTTAGGAAGCTTAGCTAAATTATTGATGCAGCAGTAAAAGTAGCAGTTTAAACAGATTTGATTCTGAATTATTTCTAAATCCTCCATGTTTAAAAACAGCTGTAGTATCTGAAGTTTAACAGTTGATTTTTAAATTGAGAGGTTGTATTTAAATGTCAAGTAGATGGTCTATTTGTTTATCTTTTGTTTAAAAAATCAGAATAATAAAAGATAAGGGTAATGCATGAAATTTCACTGACAGCTCTGGGTGGAACTATAGAAATACTACAACCGCTAAGCTGCTTTCAAACGATCCCAAACAAACAGCATAATATGCCAGCATAATATACCACATATATTTTGTCTTGAATGGATGAGTTCAAAAGACCCAACAAGCTCTAGTAAAAGCACTACTTTGCTGAATTAGCTTTCAGGTTGAATACATGGCATTTTCTTAATAAGGGACTCGCTGGTCAAATGTATATTGACATCAAATGGTCTTTTGTTTAAAAATAACTGTCAGTCTAGATATCTGAAGTTTATTCATGTTCCACCACACTGTGTGTGGTGGAAACACATGAAACAGCCCCCACTTTTTTTTTTTTTTTGGTAGTCATTTAATAATGGCAATAATGGCAATTTCTTATTTTTCTGCACGACTGTGGTGGATTGAACCTGGCTGGACACCAGGTGCTCACCAAAGCCACTCTATCACTCCCCTCCTCAGCTGGACAGGGGAGAGAAAAACATAATGAGACACTTGTGGGTTGAGATAAGGACAGGGATAGATCATTCACCAATTACAATCATGGGCAAAATAGACTCGACTTGGGGAAATTAGTTGAATTTATTGCCAATCAAAATCAAAGTAGGGTAATGAGAACTAAAACCAGATCTTAAAACACCTTCCCCCCACCTCTCTCTTCTTCCTGGGCTCAACTTCACTCCCAATTTTTCTCTACCTCCTCATCCCTGAGCAGCACAGGGGGACAGGGAATGGGGGCTGTAGTCAGTTCATCACATATCGTTCCTGCTGCTCTTTCCTGTGGGGAGGACTCCTCACACTCTTCCCCTGCTCCAGTGTGGGGTCCCTCCCACAGGAGACAGTCCTTGACAAACATCTCCAACACGAGTCCTTCCCATGGCTGCAGTTCTTCACAAACTGCTCCAGCCTGGGTCCCTTCCATGGGGTGCTGTCCTTCAGGAGCAGATTGCTCCAGCCTGGGTCCCTCATGGGGCCACAAATCTTGCCAGCAAACCTGCTCCAGCCTGGGCTCCTCTCTCCAGGGGTCCACAGGTCCTGCCAGGAGCCTGGTCCAGTGTGGTCTTCCCATGGGGTCACAGTCTCCTTTGGGCAGCCACCTCCTCTGGCGCGGGGTCCTCCCCGGGCTGCAGGTGGATATCTGCTCCACTGTGGACCTCCATGGGCTGCAGGGAAATCTCTGCTCTGGTGCCTGGAGCACCTCCTCCCCTTCCTTCTTCACTGCCCTTGGTGTCTGCAGAGTTGTCTCTCTCACATATTCTCTCACATATTCTCACTCCTTTCTTCGGCTGCAATTCCACAGGTTTCCCGCCCACCTCCCCCTTCTTAAGTACGTTATCCCAGAGCCATTACCACTGTCATTGATGGGCTTGGTTTTGGCCAGTGGTGGGTCTGTCTTGGAGCCGGCTGGCACTGGTTCCATTAGACATGGAGGAAGCTCTAGCAGCTTCTCACAAAAGCCACCGTTGCAGGCCCCCCACTACTAAAAGCTTGCCAAGCAAACCTGATACAACGACCCTCAGTTCCTCAACTGGAATTCTTTCTCGGGTACAAACAAAACTGCCTTGGATGAAGAGTCTTGTCCACTACTATAAAAGCACTAAGATGATCCTAGGTACAGAAGCTATTTAGCTGTCTGACTCAGAGAAAATACTCCATGCAGGCCAATTTCTGTTCTGCATACAAAATTCTCCTGGTATTACAGTGTTCACAGAACTCAAATAAAAATGGGATTAAAACCTATATTTTATTTTCTATAATAACACCTAGTATCAGGGATTGTTACAGAAAAAATTTGTCTTGTTGCCACAGTAATGATATAACAGATGGTAACATTTTTTTGTTATCATTCCAATGAGGGTTTAAAACTGATGCTCCAGTTGACTAGCTTACCTGCCTCAAAGAGAAAAGACACTCTTGTGCTAGCTGGAAGCCAGGTCTATATGATTCATTCCAGCAGCCCCAGCTGGCCACTCCTTATATTCCTGCATTCATTCCTGAAAACCCCTGCAGCCCTTGAGCCCTTAAGTGACGCATAGATGGTTGTGTAATCTTGAGTTCACAGTTCTGGAAATAAAGTGATGTAGACCTGGAATGAACTGGTTGGAATGCGAACCACAGCAGTAAATTTCAAGGAGCCTGGGTTAGTTTACATTATTCATAAAGCGGTGCAGCAACTTAAAGAGGAAACTGAAGAAATGAAAAAAGTCTAACTAGAAGACCAGGTTTTATGAGTCCCCTGAAGACTCAGACTTGGCAGAGGTAGTTTTTTGGCCTTTTTTCCCCCCTGCCTTCCTCCATGCAGTGCTGGCTGTGGTAGAACACCTGGTAGAACCAGGAGAGACCTGCCTGCATTTGTCATATGGACATGAGAGCAGGAGACCTAACTGATGTTGATGTGAGTGGTGAGTTCTGAAAGCTTGGAAGAGAAAGCCAGCAAGGGTTAGGTGGCACTCTGTCGGTCCCATCTCAACAGGACTATCCTTACACATAGAATCTGGGGATAGTTATTGCAACAGCAGCTACACATAGAGAAAAGCTAGCCCAAATAGTTGTATTCCTGGAGTAAAGAGAACGCATCCTGGCAAACTTTTTTTTATTTTTTATTTTAAAGTCATGATGCGTAAGTGGCATGTAAGGGTGAGTGGGTGTTTCTAAAGGCTCTATAGGAAAATAATAAAAAGTCCTCAACTCTCTTGAAAACACAGATCTTAGTCTCTTATATTCTCATAGAGCAAAAGGGTACTATCTCCCCTTCCTTAAGGGCTTTTTGGATGGAAAAAAATCTTGTTTTTTCCTTTAGTAATCCCTAAAGGTTCTGCTTCATTAGGTTTTTGTCATGGTTTAACCCCAGCCGGCAACTAAGCACCATGCAGTCACTCGCTCACTCCCCACTGGTGGGACAGGGGAGAGAATCAGAAGAGTAAAAGTGAGAAAACTCGTGGGTTGAGATAAAGACAGTTTAATAGGTAAAGCAAAAGCCGTGCACGCAAACAAAGCAAAACAAGGAATTCATTCACCACTTCCCATCAGCAGGCAGGTGTTCAGCCATCTCCAGGAGAGCAGGGCTCCATCACACGTAAAGGTTACTTGGGAAGACAAACACCATCACTCTGAATGTCCCCCCACCTTCCTCCTTCTCCCCCCAGCTTTATATACTGAGCACAACGCCATATGGTATGGGAGATCCCTTTGGTCAGTTGGGGTCAGCTGTCCCAGCTGTGTCCCCTCCCAACTTCTTGTGCACCCCCAGCCTGCTCGCTGGTGGGGCGGTGAGAGGAGCAGAGAAGGCCTTGACTCTGTGTAAGCACTGCTCAGCAATAACGAAAACATCCCTGTATTATCAACACAGTTTTCAGCACAAATCCAAAACATAGCTCCATGCTAGCTACTGTGAAGAAGATTAACTCTATCCCAGCCAAAACCAGCACAGGTTTTTACAGTTTCAGTAACCAGACATGCTCAGAGATAAAAGGAGCTTTATCTGGCAGTCATACTACAAAAAATATATGGTCTCTATGCAGGAAGAAAAGTTATCTCAGGACACTACTGTATTATATTTTACTTAAAAGGCATTTCTAAAGGTTGTCTAGTGTGAGAAGGGAACTTCTCAACTGGAGAAGAGACAGTCTAGCTATAAGCTGTTTAGTTATGTTTCCTTGTAGTTGCTAATCCAGTACCTCTACATCTCTAGAGCAGCACTGTGACTGGGTTAATGTCACATTATTCATTATGTTATTATGATGTCCTGAGTTTAATTAAATAACTTCGGTGTTTTGTTTCTTGAAAAATCATGGTATTATTGCTACTAGGAAGCTGAAGAATATTGTTATTTATGAATATAACGTCCATATTCGCTTTTGAATGTAATATCCTTAAAACGATGTTCCATGTAGCAAATTACTTTCCTTGCAACTAAAACATTTTCAACATGACTCAGAGAAGGCAAGAGAAGTAACTCAGGCTTTTGAGACTGAAGACCAATCTATGTTAAGTAGCTAGTTAAGAAGTTCTTGTTTCACACCTGACAGATCTCATTTGGTGCATCACTATCACCATGGCTCTTCAAGGGTCGTATTAGCATTCTCAAAATGTTAAGTCAGGTTTACTTATTATTAAAACTAGGAAAATAAACAGTAAAGAAGAATTATATTCTGCTGAGAAACAGAAAGCTAATTGTTCAGAGTTTTTTTTTGATAGAATTTATACATTCATTAGCAATTTGCTTAACATCTGAACTGTAAAATAACTGTTGGTAACAAAGTTTATCAGCAAATACCATTTACTTCAAGAAATCCAGGAACTGATGTAGTAACACATTTATTGATCACTTTACCAACTAAAGATACAATTTTATACAGTCAGTCAACAGCAGTAACATACTTTATGAGAAGCTATGCTTTAAAACATGGTGTTTACAATACGGATTTCACTACAACTTTTCAAGCCAAGCTTTTACAGTGCTAATCAAACAACTGCTGTACTTGAACTTTTTCCCTAAAACATCAACAATAATATTGTAGACAAAGTAGCTTTTCCATTGTTAATGTGGGTTTAGAATTTAACAAGACAACTTTAAAAGGTTTAAAACATCCATAACATTGTCATTACTTTAACATTCACACTGATAAAGTGATACATTTAATACTTTCTAGCATTAATAAACAGTGTAAAAATATATTGCATATATATATATATATAAATTTGTTTCCTTTTCCTGAAAAAACCTAGTACAAACTAGTAGTATATGATCCCCCTTCAAGTTTCTTTTACTTATTTTAAAGATTGAATAGTAGTAGTTTTAAATTAACAGAAACAAAAATATGGAAATAGAGAATCACTGTTGTGCTCCCCATAACCTCTTGTCATGGTTACTAAGCATATTAACCCCTTGGTAGTGGTGGTTCCGTTTTTGCTAACACCAGTTAGAATTTTGGCACTGACTGCAGTGGGGATAAGATTTTGCCCAGTGTGCTTTGCACTGGATGATGCCTGGCCCCCTTCATCAAGTGGTTAAAAATCTTTGCTTAGGATATGTTTATCTATTATAGTTAAGATTAAGAAATGCTATGCTCAAGTTTTTCAATTGCAATAATGAGGAAAAAAAGGTTCAGTGTTAAATTAGTGAGAAAAAAAGTAAACTTGTAAGGTTAAATGATCATGTAAAATTTTTACTGTGTTGAAAATTTCACAGTGAATACAGTAGGCTAGTACAGCTGAATGTTAATGTTTGCAATGCCTGCAATTATAAATATTGCAGGTAATTATTAGCACACAGCAGCTTCCTGGTTTTCTGGACCAAGATGAAAGACAAATGAAAGTAAGAACAAGAAATAGTAAGATTCACTGAAGGTTTTTATCATGCTGTACAGTGCTGCAAGGAAGACTATGTCAAGACCTATCTCCGTATCACAACTATTTAACGATTAAATTTTTATTAGCGCTCTAAGTAATCAAAGACAAAACAGTTTTGCCTCTACACTTTCTGATGGGGTCCTGACAGCATGCACATCCAGATTTGTGCAAATAAAGAATCAAAACATCTAAACCAAATTAGAAATGGATGTAGGAACAGCATGGACAGATAAACAAGCTAGGAAAGGAATAAAGCATAATGTGGATAAATAAATGGTTCATGACGGAAGAAAACCAACCTCAAACATTCAAAAATTATACTTCTGTATAAATATATATTTCTCTTGTAATATTTAAATCTGTGAAACATAAAACCTTGCTAAGAATAAACTTCAATATAATTATCCAACATTGACCATTTCTCTGCTTTACAGAATGTAAAGACAAATTACTTTGTATTATAAGCATTATACAAAACATTTTCCCTGCTGCAATAGTTTGCCAAAGCCGATATATTCTGAACACAGCACAAAGATAAACACAAACACACTTTTGTTGCATCCTATAACTTGTTTTTTTCTATGACCTTGTCATTTCATACACTACGGTGCTAACAAAAGTAGTTTATCAACAGGATTTTATATGGGACATCAGAGTTTGTAGGTTAACTGACCTTACACAAAGCCTTGGTAAAGAGCTAGTATGTATTTAGCATATGACAGACATACAGCATTTCAGTTGCATTAATATAACCCTATTTAACAGAGCCCAGGCTACATTATTTCACATTATTTAATTACTTTGTTTAAAAACAGCATTTGAGCAAATGCAAGCATACAGAAACTCATCTGATGTAAACTGGAGCTTAAAATAATTCACCATTGTGGGGATACAGATTGACAGATTTTTCTTATTTTGTTGATCATTCCTAATACAGCTCCTGATCAATGTAAAGATGGATGAAGTGTGAGTGTATTTTTAGGACTACATTTTTAATTAACTTCAATGTAACTTTATTCACGTTTGTGGCCTGTTCGGAAAAATGTGCAATGTAATATAAAAATCTTGAGTAAAGATAACTGAAGGTAAGGGCAAATTATCATGACCGTTATCTTTAAGACCTTTACAAACGCTTACAACAAAACTCACTTCTTACAGTGCCATAAGCTTTACAGTAACTCACAAAGAAATGCTGTATAACTATATTTGAAAATTAATTCAATGGCTGTTTACCTGCAATGGGATATGAGAGGTGCTTAACATTTTTCCAAATCAGGTTAGTCAGTTGGGCATTTCAATGTCAATCTCCAAATGTAAGGTATTAAAAACAAAACAAAACCAAAAGCCTCTTCTGTAGACTTGCCACTCATGTATATATATGCCCCAAAGTAGTGTGTGTATGCATGCACGTGTGCGTGTGCATGATTATGAAAGATAATTTATTTTTTAAAAAATCATTTCATTCTACCAGTATTGCAAATGTTTGTCAGGAATACTCAGCAGATAGGCTGGCGTTTTTTCCCTTTTATTTACTATCACGTTTGCTCTTGCCAAAGTCTACCTAGGGGATGATCAATTAGTTTGAATGAAACAAGCCAATTCAAACATTTTCTAACAACAAAGTAAAGAGTTATTTATTAAACTTGTTTTGAAATCCACCTTCTCCATATGGATTTTGAAGTAATATAGGCAAGGTAATATACTGAAAAACATGAAAAATCTAACAGTTATTCCCGCCTGCAAAAACAAATTACTTGGATAATTAAGACCTGGAGGTTCTACTGGCAATATTCTTTAGCTTCCTGAAGCACCATTCTTACCTGGGACATCTTTCAAAGCACTGTTTTTTAGTTTAATGAGCAAGCATGAATGCAACTCAAGGTCTCTCACTAGTTTTAGGATTCTGAAGACTTAAAAAGAACATCCCAGTCAATCATTTCCAGCTTATATTAGGTAAGCGAAATGGGCACTTGGGTGTGCAAAATAAGTAACTGAATGTCTAAGTGCTATTTTATGGGCAAACACTCCAAATACAGGAGGGACACATGTATCAAGTTGAGGCACTCCAGACTGTGGGAATTTCACACAAGTTTGAGGTGTCATTATGCTTCAGGTGTTTAATTTTATACAGGTCTGTGGAAGACTCAAGTCCATAGGCATTGTACGACAGTCCCGTTTCCTGTTACCACCTCAATAGACCACAACTTTGTACTTAACTAATACATAATGAACAACTGTGTGTATACATAGTGAGTGTCAACTTGTTTCACAAAGTTGGGGCAAAGGAAAATGCAGGGACCATGCAGGGCATAATTTTAAATGGTGTCTTAAGAACACTCAGGGGAAATCTTGCTTTTACCCTGACTCTCTCTTCCCCACTTCCTCACTACGGAGAAACTCTTCTTGTCACACCAAGCCTACGTTAGAATCATTGAAGAGCGATTTCCCTCAGAGGTAAGAACAGGATCTTTACCTTCAAGCTATGGAGGGAGAATGGCAGTGTCACCGACTGGCCAAGCTGAACAGCAGTGGCTGCAGGACTAGAGTTTGGCCCTAATAAGATTTAAGGTTTTGATCAACATCTATATGGTTTAATTACTTAGCTGGATCCAAAGAGTATATGTATGCACACATAAACCTGTACAAGTCTTGTGTATTACATTACTTAATACCAACTAGTAGATGAGCCAAGAACATAATATTCATCCTACAATGTACACAAAGGTTTAGTTATTTTGGCACACACACAAGGCTAACAGTCAGTTAAGAGGACATGTACTAGTGCAACACATTACATTTGCTCTGTCATGAAGGTAAAAGGTTTGTTTCTTGGCCAATGCAAAGAGAGAATTCTCATTCATGGATGAGAGGTACATGCTGCCAGAATACATGCATCACTGAAAGGCAGGGTTATGTTTTGAATATCATACATGCAGGCATAAAGAATTAAAATTTATTTTATAACTATGACAAGCCTTAAGGAAAAAAACTATCAATTACAATTTTAAAGTTTTGGGTTTAGAGACAGATACACAAGGATTTTCTCTACCGATGGTTACAGATGGCTGGGATACCTATCATTTGCAAGCCAAACCTGTAGTAGTCATTTGCCTGTTAGTTCTGGCTAATTCCAGCTACCATAAAAAAATATTAATTGAGCCAATAGAGGGAAAATACAGGTAACTGAAACGCTAATTCATGAACAAAGCTTTCTATAATGCCAAAAAGTTGTCAGAGGAATTTTTAATTTAGGTATGGTCAGTAAAATACATGGAAAATACCATACTTCAAAATATCTTTGAAGGACAATCACTATGCTGATGAAAAATAGAAGTTGTGACATATGAGTAGTTTTGAAATCTCCCTTTCCTAAAGTGAAAAAGAGATAAGAAATACTATAGGTTAAAAAAAAAAGTGGCTAGATCTCAACCACTGTCCAATGTTCAGCATTTCCTCTGGGATTCAAAATATTTTATTACAATTAATGACAATTGTCCACATAGGCCTGTTGAAACAATGTATGTTTTTAATGTCTGCTTCTCAGTAACACTATTGCGATCATTTTGATAGCCACAAAAAGCAGGACAATAGTTTTTGTTTCTGATATTTCCATATTGATAAGATTGTTGCAAAACTCTCAACAAGTAACTAAAGCACATGGAGTGACTAAAGGGAATTAGTAAGCAAGAACTAATAAGAAAACCCATTTGACTTCTGCATATTTTATTTAAAAAGTAGGTTATTTTTAGAAAATGATTTGTAAGGACTATTCTTTTGCCTCAGTGAGAATATTTATTCCTTGTCCTCAGTCTTACCAAGGCTTTGATGGTCAGGTTAAGCCTCAGTGGAGATCCAGGTAAGACTGTGTACTGCCATAGTATTTAAGGGTTTAATTTTAAATGTACAGTGTAATTTGAATTTGTTCTTTAAGGCAGTTATTGCTAAAAGCTACCTGAACTTTCTGATCACATTTCTTTTGGTAGCATGTTCAGTAATAATGAAAGCAAAGATAATTAGGAACAACAGAGTTTTATAGTAGATGTCGCATAGAAGAGTGCTGCATAGTATAAGATGCTGAAAATCAGACTGGAAAGTTAGATGGAATGAGTTGGGATGCCCAAAAAAAGGAGATGAGTATAAACCTTATTAGGTACCCATGTCCTAACTTCAGACATGACATGTAGTTACAGTCTGGAGTATGGTGCACAGGAAGAGCATATGCTCTACAACACTTCAAGGGTTGAAAATGGGTCACCTTCTGCACCTCCTGAGCTATCCCCCCCCCTCATCTCTGAGGTACCAGCTATACTTGCTGTCCTGAGAGTTGAGGGAATGGCAGATGAACAAGAAAATGTACTTTGCCTCATTCCCAAGCAGGCCTGGAACTTACACAGCTGCACATGGTGCTTTTATTCATAGCCCTTATCTTCCACACCAAGTGTAGTAAAAGGGAAAAATCTTTCCAAAGTACTGTCTTTCCAGCCACAACTTCCCTTTGTCACTGTCATATCAGAATGACATCTTCTCATGCATCTGTTTGATTAAGTTTTAAAACTATCCAACTGTAGAAATGAAGAAGAAACAAAGAAGTGTGTTCCTCAAAATAAAATATTGCTAACCTGAAGCATCTTCTCAGGTCCTGATCCAAAGCCTACTACACCATCGAAAGTATTTCAAAGAACTTTACATTGGGTCCATACAAAGTGCTTTGGTTCATAGCAGGGATTTTATACTGTGCAAGTAATGCAAAGTAAACTCTGTCAGAACCCCAGCTAGTTCCATCAGCCTCTCCTAAGCGAACAGAGTAGCTCAATTTCTAGTCAGCGCTAGCTTGTATCTGTCCGCTTTCTCAATTCCTTTGCATGCCTTCTAGCTTATGAGTGTGCTGGTCTCTCTCACACTGTGAACTAGCAACTTAAAGCCTAATTATACCTTAAAGCCTTCCCAACCAATCACTCCTGTGTAGCAATGGTCTGGCATTACTGACACTCGGTATTTGGGTACTTGAGAAAGCCTGTCACTTGTGTTAAGTATCACCTGATATACCAGACGAGGCAGCTCATGAGCAACAAGCAGCCAGATCAACAGTGTGCTGAAAGGGCTCTGCAGCAGACTGGACTTCACCCTTCATTCAGGCTGGGTCCAGATCTTTTCAGTTACCAGTGAGTTATGAGTCAAGCCTTAAGGTCCATGAGGAAGAACAGGATCACTGGTTTTGCCTGGAACTTAGCTTCAGCTAAACTAAGGATTTATGAAGTATTAGAGGCTTAGCCTTTTTATTCACAAAAAAACCCTGGAGCATTCTTCAGGTGCACAGGTACCAGCGATGTAGAAGACTCTCTACGTTTAGACAGTTTACTACCATGTTGGAACAATTTAGACATTGTTGGTATCACATTACGCTATTTTCTGCCTCAGAGTGTGACAGGTCACCAGTGCAACACAGGAGTAGATAATCCTTCATTCCATAGAAATTTTTCTTCAAAAACAATGGGTAACTCTTGGAAAGGCTTCACAAAGCTGGATGCTTCTCATCATGAGCATCCTTACATACACCAAAGATCTTCCTAAGTAACCAGAGCCAACCATGGGAAAAACCATTTAAATCTTTACAAGAACATGTGCTGAGTTTTGGCAAACTTCCCTCTTCAAAACAAAACCCAAAATAAATTATAAACAAACAAAAAAATCTCCAAGTCTACAAGGAAGTCCTTGTCTTTGTTTGCTATTGTTGTTTTGGTTTCAGGCTGATGTATGGGCTCAAAGGGTCATTGGAGGCAAAGTTACAAGAAAGGCTACCATTCAATGTCAGAAAGGCAAAACATGAACAGTTTGAGGGCTGAAAACCAATGCTCTGTTTCCGGACATTGGCCAAATACAGACTGTTGACCTGCATGGCACAAGACAGCACACACTGCTCACTATGTACTCTGAATGGGATGCTGATACGGATTGAGGGAGAGCAATATATTTATTAACCTTTATTCAGAGTCAAAAATTAAAATCAGTGCGTGAGCTCTTTTTGAAAGAAAGCAAACTAGAACCCCTAGCAGCTGGTTTTGAATACTGAAAAACTTATCTTTCATAGTTTTAGAGAAGCAGAGTAATACATTATGGGTACTTGTTCAGCTCTTGCAGAAAACTGGACGAGTCTTTCCTCTCTTTTTTAACCAATATAGAAAATTATTTATTTTCATTCCTATTAAGCTGTTTTGGCATTCTGGGCCCCAGACAGGTCACACTCAGCTGCCTGTACCTTAAGCCTGTGTAATTGGTTCTTCCTTCTATAGCAGTGGAAAGCCATTCCCATCAATACTATTACTCCCAAGTTAAGCAGCGAAAGTGAAAAGATAATTAAATTCCTTGGCTTCAAACAAATCTAACATAAAATGTAGCCCAATTATAATAGTAGATTTTTGTGGGCAAATTGCACCTAACTGCACGGATATTAATAGTAAATGTCCTTATTCCAAGGGGTCATAAACGTTCCTTACATATGTTCTAGCTCAAAGGGAGTATGTGCCAATGTGTGTGCATAACATTCACTTAATAGCAATCTGATTGGCAGTGTTTAGTCCTAATCAATATTTTAAAGCATTATTAGCTTAATGCCTCCTTCATTTCAAATATGAGGCAGTGCAAACTTGAAAACAGACTGCAAAAAGCTTTATTAGACTTTCTTAACGTCTTGTTCCTCACCTCTCAGGTTAGTATAACAGCTCCATCCCACTCCAGCCAGTCAGACCATGCTACAGTACACACAGTAACAAGCACAAAGTATAGACAGAAGGAAAGTAAGGGCTAGTATTTTCCACCTCTTTCTGTTAACATAAAATACTTTAGAACCTATATTGTCCTAGAAATAGTTTTTTTTCAGTTTTTCATGAGTGGTATATGACATTTACAGGCTAGCACCTTGTATATTACAACCACTTACACCCCAATAGTATATTGTTGAATGTTTTAAGGAAAGTGCCAGATCCTGTATAAGACATTTGAAGAAGCCCCAAAACAGTAGTAAAATCAAACTGTATAAATAATGGGATATTGTTCAGAAAGACTGCTATGCAAGACCCTCTTTTCAAGAGGTTCTATTCAACACCCTCAGGGCAACTGGACATTTAGGAATGTTTGAGATTTTTTGCTTGAATTGACAAAGTGTGGTATAACTGCTCTTGACTTTGTTTTTTTTTTGTCTAAAGCTCAACAAAATTATGTATTTTTTTGTACTGATAGATTTATTTTTGCCAATATACGCATGAGGAATGTAATGAAGTGGCGTTGTGCTGCAAGTAGCTCAGCAGATGTTGAAATCAGTTCCAGTTCCTGAAAACAACTTCTTGACAACATAGTCTTAGCATTCACAATAACCAAAACATGTGGGATTCATCTACATCATTCTTACAAATATATTCTCTGTCCCCCTCTCTTTCTCCCTTTTTGTTGTAAACCCTCAGCCTTACTTGCTTCCTTGTACTTTATGATCGTATGTGCCTGCATGCTTATAGCCAGATACATATCCTGAAGCATCCACCAGATCTTCTCGGCCAGCTTTGCCTTTTCCTTTCCCACTGGGATCAAACCTCTCTTTGTGAGAACCCGTGAATTTTGACGTATCTGTAAGGCGTGATACTGTTGGAGATGAAATGGCTTTCTATTGGAAGAAAGAAAAGAAACAAAAAACCCACATCAGAAATCAATTATTCTTAATACAAATATTTGTATATGCTACCAACATTTAAATCTTAGCTAGTGATGGAGACTATGTAAATATATACCCACTTCCAGCAAAAGGATACAAAAAAAGTTTGTTTCTTGCCATTACATACAATGACAATAATCATATTGTCAGCCAAGAACAAAATAGTGCAAGTTATGTCAAAACTTTTTGGAAGAGACTTTCAATATTCAATCCTTCTGATTAATAATCAAGTTCTAAGCACCAAAGATATGAAGTCATAGGGAACAACCATGTTCAAAATCCATTATGTCAACATCCAAGCATAAAAGTCTGGCTCCATCGACAGAGAAAAAGGAAACCAATACAGCTAGAATTCATTGCTTCAAGAGACAATTTTTTTCTAAATTCTAGGATTAATGAGAGAAGTAACAAACTAGAAGGACTGAAAGTTATTTTCAATGTTAGCAAATTAGCAGTCTATGAAATGGCACTGAGCAAAGATTTTCCTCTATATTTCCTCTATATTGCTTCCACTGAGTCATATCAGGCTACTTAAAAATCAAAGTTTTGCTGTCATGGAGACAAAGAAAATTTGACTACACAAACAGAAGAAAAGATATTTCACATAACAATATAGGAGGCATGCTAACCTGTGTGCTTGGATTGGGAGCAGTCTCTTTGATCCTTAAGTTTACATTTTAAAATCAGAAGAGAAAGGGCACTAAAGGAGAAGGGAAAACACAAAAGATTTTCCGTACTAGCAGAAATGGAGCTAAGATGAACAAAGACTGATAAAATTTGGGCATCTTTTTTCTGTGTGCCACCCTGTTAGAGTGCATTTTGGAGGCAAAAGTGACATGGGCTTCATTGCAGTGAAGTAAATGCTCTGTGAGCCTTATCTTTCATCAAAAACCTCATTCCCTCTCTACCCATCCTCAGCCCAAATGAATGCTCATTAATGAGACCTAACACACAGGCTTTTGAAGTAACACATAGCTCTTCCATAGGACAACATACGTCAAATATCTTTTAATGCTGAATATTACAAGATCAGAGACTTGGAAAAGATGCTTGAATCTGTACCAAGAGGAACAGGATACTTTCATTCAGTTAGACTGGGAATGAATGCTGTAACTTGTACACCATGGAAGCCACACGTCCTTCACACCATTTAAATAAAAGCTGTTTTGAGGGAATTTGTCCACATACATAACTACTTAATGAGAATCTCAGGTTGTAAACTTCTGCTTTTCTCCCTCCAATCACACCCAACATGTGATACACACAATACTGCGCTGCTCTGCAGCATTACTTTCACATGAGGCCCTGAGGGGGAAGGTGTTGTGGAGGTACAAGTTCTGTCACTAACTGAAATAAAATGACCACAGGAGCATTCATTTATCAGAAGAGCATTGCTGAATGACCTTTAAGGACTTTTGCCTTGCAGTCTCAGAGTACTATGTGCAGAAGTAGTTGTTTTTCTATATTGAAAAACAGAAATTAAGAAAATGCTTAGGAAGAAGTGTTGCTTCTGAATACATACAGTTTTCTTGTCCACATTGGTCTGCTAGCACCTGATAACCAGGAAATCTGTATTCACAATAGAGCTAATTAAAAAAAAATACACCCCGTGATCACTAATTGTGTTAGCAGCCTAGCTAGATGAAATTAAAATGTAATAAAAATGTATAAGCTGAGACATCAAAAGCAACAAAGTAAAAACTCCCGGTCTGGTGCCCAGATGAGAATTTCTTCTTTCTCTTTCTCAGGGTATTAGTAAATTGAACAGGTTGTACACACAGTCACACAACAGAACCAAATGATTGTCTGTCCACTGGAAATTACTCTGACAACTTGAGAAAACAAAGACACACGCTTCTGTGAGAGCGCATAACCTGTTAGCTTCACCCTGGGCACAGGCACTAGGAATTCTGTGCTATTTTAAGTCTTACTTGTGAATCACTGTTTTGCTTGGTAAGTGAAAGGAAACAGGGGGGCTTGTATCTTGAACGAAGATTCCGGCACAAGCTGGTAGGAATAAGCTTTTATGTGGTGTAGTGTTTCCTGTTATGCAATGTTCATGAGCAAGAACCCAGCCACTGCTTGAAGACAAATTGGCAGACTGCTTGACTAAACAAAGTCTTCCACCAACCACCATTTTGAACCATGAAACACCTATAGTAGTGGGCAGTACATGTGTCTCACCTAACTCCTATAAATACATGGGTTCCCCAATTGAATTTCATTTTAAAACAACCACAAGCCATAACAGCTGCAGGAGCAGACTGTAGGACAGAATACATGGGCAAGTTTCTTATGCTTGTTTAAGTTATTACTAGATCATTCTTTCTCCAAAAGAACGTATGAAGCTTCTTACTAAAGGCATTTGCTTGACGATTAGTGCGTTTCTTGTGTGTTCTTAACAAAGTTACTCAGAAAATGAAGATCCCATCTGTCACTCTCCCCATGTAAGCCAACAAGGAAAAAGCTAGGGCACGATACTTGCCAAAGTATCTTTCATCATCCCTAACACCAGAAGAAGCTACTATAGAAGGTGCAAGAAAGCTTATCATATAATCAAAGGACTAAAATTTGCCCTGTGTTTCCTTCTATAATACTACTGCTAAAAGCCATAGGATGCTACCAGTGACAAATTGGTCAGTTTGCACTGTAAACACAGAAATATTCCAGATGCAAGACAGGGACAATATTCAGTATTAAGTTAATTAAACTTAACACATATTTACTTTGCTTGTGTTTCATCACCAACTACTTTATGGAAAATCAATTCCCTCTAAACGTGCATACACTCTGCATTGTCACATGCAGAGAGAAGTCTCAGAAACTCTAGTTGAATGCCTTTTCCTTTACCAAGTTCATTCTCAGGACAGACTCCTATTCTGAGAATTTGTAATGGTAAGTTTAATCACTATGTGGAAAAAGAAGGACTACAGCTTCTTCTCCTCTGTTTCAAAGGCATGGCGTATCAGTATGAAATTTGTCTCAATACCCAAATTACAGTAAAAAGAAATAAAAATTTTGGTACAGTAACATAATTGTAACATACTACGATTTGTATGAGTGCAATATGAAAGGAAATGCACATATATTAACAGGCAAGAAGAAATAGTAAAACAAGGATTAATAGAATGGCCTGTGTCAATAACAAAGGACGTTCCCAGGAAACTACTCCCAGGACATCGTTCCCATTGTATACTTGAGGAATGTGTTGTTTACATCAAGACAGCCTGCCCTCTGATAAGACCACAACACAGATGACTTATCAAAAAAAAAAAAGATGCATCCTAACAAGATCATAGCAACAAGGTTGCAACGTGCCACATGAGCCTTTCCTTTTCCTTTTACTCTACTAGGAAAACAGCGACACATTTCAAACCAACAAGGTAAACAAGAGAACGGGCAACAGCTTGCCCTACAATTTATGGAGACTGAACTAAGATCCTGAAGCAAAGGACCAGTCTGTAACAACTATTGACTCTTAAAGGTCATGAAACATCTATCCAAAAACTAGTTTGTCATTGTCAATCATGAAGAACCCAGGAGACACAGTGATGTCTCAGCAGTGAGCATCCCTTGTCCTCTGTGTCTCACACACAGAGGGGACACAATGTGTGTGCCAAAATGTGACCAATTTGGCACACACATCTTCATGCTTGACTGTGAGAATGTGAATGAATGAAATCTATTAGAAATAGATACATGTGAATGAGAATAAGCTTACTAGAGACTGTAAATAAATTTTACTTTCACCTTCTGTAGGATCTTACACTGAGTGGGGTATTTGAGTTTTGTTTGTTTCTTTCCCCCCACTAATTTCCATCGATACTTCTCCATTTGGAATTTACCAGTCATCTATCTACAGATTTCACATTCACTACTTCCTCCTGGTGCCTTTTTCATAACACTGTTAAGTCCTCTGGTGAAGACCTGTGCTAGGACTAACATGAAAACATTCTTTTATAACTCATTCTTCATCTGCTAGAGCCAAGTGTGTTCCCAGTGCAACTGCAACACAGCAAATGGTTGAAATAAAAAAATATTTCTATGGTTTAGCACCCCTTTGACATACCTAAAATGAAAAAAATCACACTTATTTTGCAGAGAACTTGGGACAACGGTTCAGATCTTTGGCTTTCAGAACTATTAATTGAAAGTTGATATGTGTATGTGCAGAGGGAAAGAAATATCAACATTCTAAGTAAAGATAAATTAACACCACAGATTAAAAAAATACAATCTTTCGGTCCTGAAAAACAGTTAAACAAAACCTAAAGTCCCAGCACAATGAACATCACAAATCACAATTGAAAGATGGCAATCCCTGTTGGTTTCCTGCTGGCACAATTTCTATTAAATGGGAGGCTCACTTTGTTTCCAACAGTACAATGTTCAAGCAATTTTAATTCCTTGTGCAATATGCTCTCACTCCCTGAACTGATGCATCCATATAAAAGATCAGAGATAATGAGATGCCACCATAAGGCTATGTAGAACACCCCATTTCTCCTTTTTCTTTTCTTTTTATGTTTCTTACAATGAATGCATATCCATTAAAAAGAAAATACTACTTCCTCTTTAAGGTCGCATGAACATTACACAGAAGGACCAGGTGCAACCTAAGCATCCTACTAAGGTGCTTTCTTTCAAAAAAGCCTTTGTAAGCACAGAGTAGAATAAACAAGGACTTCACATCTGTCTTGGACTCCTCAACCAGAAGCAGCTAGTGGTACTCTGCGTCACAGAACCATAGAAGGGTTGAGGTTGGAAGACACCTCTGGAGGTCATCTGCTCCAAACCCCCACCCCCTCATCTACAGACAGTTGCCCAGGATCGTGTCCATATGGCTTTTGAATATCTCCAAGGATGGAGACACAACAACTTCCCTGGGCAACCTGTGACAGTGCTTGGTCAGCCTCACAGTGAAAAAGTGTTTCCAGGTGTTCAGACAGAACGTCTTGTGTTTCAGTTCATGCCCACTGTCTTTTGTCCTATCACTGGACTCCACTGAAGACAGCCTGGCTCCATCCTCTTTGCACCCTCCCTTCAGGTATTTATATACATGGATGAGATTCCCGCTTGAGCCTTCTCTTCTCCAGGCCAAACAGTCCCAGCTCTCTCAGCCTTTCCTCACAAGAGAGATGCTCCAGTCCCTTAATCATCTTCATGGCTCTTCACTGGACTCTCTCCAGTAGCTCCATATCAGTCTTCTACTGAGGAGCCCAGAGCTGAACTCAGCACTCCAGGTGTTGATGACCTCACCAGTGCTGAGCAGAGGAGAGGGGAAGGAGCACCTCCTTTGGTCTGCTTGGCAATACTTTGCCTAATGCAGCCCAGGATACCAGTAGCCTTCCATGCAGCAAGGGCACGTTGCTGGCTTATGTTCAACTTGTTGTCTACCCGGACCACCAGGTCCTTTCCTGCCAAACTGCTTTTCAAGCTGGCTGACTCCCCACATATATTGGTGCCTGGGATTGTTCCTCCCCAGGTGTGGGACTTTGCAATTCTCCTTGCTGAACTTCCTGAGGTTTCTGTCAGCCCATTTCTTCAGCCTGTCAAGGTCCCTCTGGATGGTAGCATCTGGATGACCTATCAGCCACTCCTCTCATATTTGTGCCATCAGAAAACTTGCTGAGAGTACACTCTGCCCCATCGTGCAGATCACTAATGAAAATGTTAAACAGGACTGGGCCGAGTATGTCCCCTTTGAGGTACACCATGAGTTACTGGCCTCCAGCTAGACTTTGTGCCACTGATCACCACCCTCAGGGCCCAGCCATTCAGCCAATTTTCAATTCACCTCACTGTCTGCTCATCCAGCCCTACAGCAACAGCTTGAGGGGCTATAAGGCTCTTACTGAAAGCCAGGTAGACACTAGCCACTGCTCTCCCCTCATCTACCAGGCCAGTCATTTCACTGTAGAAGTTTATTGAATTGGTCAGGTATGACTTCCCCTTGGTGAAGCCAGGCTGACTACTCCTGATGACTTTCTTGTCCTTCATGTACCTAGAGATGATTTCTAGGATGAGCTGTTCCATCACCTTCAGTGTCCTACAGTGACAAGTTTATTCATAAAGGTTCCTCTAAGAGCTGATGACATATTTTTAGTGAAATGCCTTTATGAACCGAATGTGCAACCAACTTGTTTTTTATCTAAATGCTGTTTCTGTTTATGAACAACAAAACCAACTATGGAGATTAAATTGGCAGTTGAGCAAAGGGCAAAAACAATTAAAATGGTAGCTGGGAGCTCATTCTTCTGTGCGACCCTGCTTGCACCCCATTACTACTTGCACATGCACATTGGGAGGCAAGTAAAAAAAAGGAGGATGGGGGGAGTTGACGATCCCTCATCAGTAAGGAAAAATGTAGGAAGAAATACAGTGAAGAGCACAAAGGGCTGGATGGGGACAATTTCCATCTTAGCAAGTCAACACTCTCCCTTCTTTTTCACAATGAATCACAGACAAATGATCCTGTCTTGTCATATAGCAGTTCTGCTTGTTTACTATCTAGAGTAAGTTACATAGTCTCTCTAGTTACATTTTTCTAAAGGCCCTAAATTACTTGGAGCCAGCCTCCTCCTTTCCTTTCTGTGAGCCCACAGCAGCCTTCATTTTCCTCCTCTTATTTGCACATATAGTTAACCACAAAGTTTGCAGAAGATGCAAAGATATCACAGAAGATGCACATGAATTTAAAATTTTTATTTTTTTTAAATATTACTCTTTAAGAGAAAAGTTTTACTTTACAACAGAATCAAATATAATCACTGTATAAACCCATTTTGCAACACCAAATGAATCAAAGGTACTTTCCAAAAATATCAAGACTTCTGTTTTTCAAGACTGACCATTCTTCCCTTCACTTAGTTATTTCCAATAATACAAGCCAGCGGCTATAATTTTAGTGTCTTTGCCTCTATCAAAAGAAGTGATCACTGACAAAAGACCTGTTGATTCACCAAGCTTGTATTTTTACTGATATTTTGCTGGATTTTTGTGCTCACTCTAACCTTAAAAAAAAAATCTTTTTAAAATAGCTGTTGCTCCTTCACTGTCAGTTTCCAGCCAAAGATGTGGTCACGTGACCTCCAAGTTCATGGGAACACCTCAGATGAGTCAGGAAAGGTATGTATGCCTCCCACCTCTTCCAACTGAACCTCCTCACACCAAAACCTCACCAAGACGATCAGAACAGGCCACAGTATCAGAAGCAGCTATGGCAAATAAAAAGAAATTTTATTTAGACCAGTGGATTTGCCAGTTTAAAGCAATAATGCATTTTTTTGTTAGCAATGCAGTATTTTTCCTGCTTTGTGTCAGTGTTTACAGAGAAGTGCTGCTAAGACAGCATGGAGATTGGAGTGTGTGGCATACAAGGAGAAGATGACAGAAGGGTGTTTATTCAGACTCAAAAGAGAATAGAAAGAGGAGAGGCGAATCCTATTCCTGTCCTCAACAGAGCAGTTATATTAGAATTAGAACCAGTTCAGAAATACATAGAAAGAAAAAAAAAAAAAAAAGAAAAGATAAGGGACACAATTTGGAAGATGGGAAATTCCAATTAGACACATGGGAAAAAATTCTTCACCACTGTGGTTGCTCAAGCACAGAAATGGCTTACCTAAAGAGACTGGTGATTCTCTATCCCTGATCATTACCAAAACTTAAAATCATATAGTCACAGAACAATTTAAGTTGGAAGAAACCTTTGCATACGAGTCCTTATCTAGCATAAACCTCTCTCACAGCAAGGCTCAAATGAGCTTACACAGAAACTTCTCCAGTAAAATCCTGAACACCTCCAAAGATGGAGGTTCCACAGCCTCTTGGGGCAACTTGTTCCAGTGTTTGACCACGCTCAGCGTGAAAAAAAAAACAATCCAAAATCTCATCCAAATTACAAATTACTCATGTTCCAACTTCTGTCTGTCTGAAACAGCCCTCGTACCAACAACAGGAAGTGAAAGTTGTGGACTTTTTTCAAACCCTGAAATCCTTAACAACAGTACTACATGCCTCCCTCCTCCTTTCTTATGAAAGACACCTCTGCAAACTCAGGCAGATTTTGCCTTCTACCTCAAAGTAACAGGTGAATCAAAGAGCAGTTACAGGGTAGAACCTTCCAATTCATCAGCTGCAAGAAGTAAGTTTCAGAAATGTACTATCAATCCTTATGAAACTGAAAGAAACTACAGTGAAAAGGAAACGAGAACACAGAAATCAAGAACACACATTCCGTCAACACTACTGCAGAAAAATACAGCAGTTTCCTGAAGAAAAATACATCCACTGAGAGCCGGGCTGTTGTACTAGCTTGGCCTGTTTGCAGCAGAGAAACTGCATCAATGCAATAAAGTCAGCATTAATTTAACGGACTCAACAAGACCTCTATCTCAACTTTGGTGTCGAAGGCTTATAGAAGCATCCTGTGAAACTTGTGCCACAGTCTTGAAAATAGGGCAACATTATAAGAATAAAAGATTCCCCGTACTTTCAGGACTCTTCCTTCCAGAAAAAAGT
>NW_010509621.1:0-6627 GCF_000687285.1 Phaethon lepturus
CTAGTGTTTCTGTTTCTGTTTCTGTTTCTGTATTATAAATGCCAGTATAAATAAGGAGATGATATGACAAGCAATTTTATTCATCCTTAAATCTGGTGATCAGCCTATAGTATTCAAGGATGCAGTACCCTTATGCAGTACGTAGATCCAAATTAATTAACACAATTAGATCGTTTGATATACAACACAGATATGTTTTTACCTCACCCTGTTTACATTTTGAAGTCTGCTTTTTAATGCCACTGAGGTTATACACGGTGTGTCTCTGAGTGACACAAAATACACATTGTGACATTATCCTTTCTCTTAGTAATTTGGGAGCTCGGTGCAAGTAGGGCCAGAAAGCCAATTTTTTGAATCATAAATGTGTCATCCTGGAGATTCAAGAAGATCTCTGATTTAACAGAAGAATGAGAACTGTGTTATGTAGCTTGTATTCACATTGGTACTGGACACCAGTTCATAGTGGATTAGATAGCCTGTGTCTGGTATGCTTGCTTACTTGCTTTAGAAGGTACTTGTTTCTTCAACATGGCCATGGTTATTGTCACCCCTGATCTGACGTGGACCAGTGGGATAAGGGTAGTTTTTGCAAGGTCAGTAGCGCAGAACATGACGATGCAAGGTGACGCAAACTGATTTACAAGAAACCAAGACTTTATTGCCTGACGGGATATATGGACTGCCATAGTTGGTGTACAAGGAAATAGAGAAGTAATAACTTGTAGCTTCTGTGATTTCTTTCAGATACAGAATACTGCACTGTGGAAGTAATGTTCTCTCTGTCTCTCTCTTTCTCTCAAACAAAATTTAGGTGACATTTATTTTAAAAAGAAAGTAAAAATGGACATGTAAAAGTAGATTAAGGAAGTTTTCAATTTGTTTAAGAGGAGAAAAAAGTAAAGCATGTTGAATGTTGAAATCATAGTTTAAAATGTTTTCAGAAAGAGCAGTAAAAATTATTTTACTGAATGTCAATAAGGAAAGTATTAGCTGTACTTCTTAGTGATTTCTCTTTTCACAATAAAAGTTAAATGAAGTATAAGTAATAAGCAGAAGTAAAAAAGAAAAGTTTAATTATGCACTGTTTCCTACCCTGTACTAATATTAATATCAAGAGAGTAAGTCTGTAAATTTCTCTGGATCCCTACAATAATGTTTGATGCTTGCTTTGCTAAACACCCAATAACTTCAGGGGTCACAGAAGGAAAAGGTGAAGCAAGACATTTATGAGGTAAGGGGCACAAGGAAAAGTAGAATTTTGTTGATGCCCAAATGTGGTGTTGATTTCCCAAGTGCAGCATCATAAAAAAACACTCTTGCAGGGAAAACTTTGAGGGATATGTTTGTAATTTGTGAGCTATCTTGGCAAAATCTTAGTGCTTTCTTTCTTTCTTTCTTTTTTTAATTTATAGTAGGTCTACTGTTTCTGATTCATTATCAAATATAGTCCTGAGAGGAACACTTTTTGGCAAAAAATCAATTGTAGACTTCTCTATTTCAAGAAAATTGGGCTTTCAATGAATTAAATGACAGCCCTATACCTTTTCAATAAAAGATTTTTTTAATATTAACAAATTTAATATTCTTTTATAGAAGATGATTGAAAAGATGGAAGATTAGGGAACACAATAGAGTAAAAGCATTCTAAGATATTTGCTTATATTTACATTCAATTAAACTGCTCACCATTGCCAAAAGAGAAAGGTTTTTATCCTTTAGCTTGTATCTACTTGTTCCTGTTTTCCCTGCTCTGGGACAGATGACCCTGATTTCTTTCCTTGCCCAAGCTGTGGAGCTTACTGGACCTTCAGTGGACCAGTTCAGCTTACTAACTCAGTAGAAAACTATTCTGGTATTTTTTGCTGGGCTATTAGTATGATGACAGGGATGGTTCTGTTGACTATTAAAGCCAGCACAAGTTAAGTGGCAAGCTGCTGTAAAGAAAAAGCAGAAACTTTTCTGCTAAGGGGAGACCTTATCGCTCTCTACAACTACCTGAAAGGGGGTTGTGGCAACGAGGGTGTTGGTCCCTTCTCCCTCACTAGGTAACTAGTGAGAGGACGAGAGGAAATGGCCTCAAGTTGCGCCAGGGGAGGTTTAGACTGGATATTAGGAAAAATTTCTTCACTGAGAGGGTGGTCAACCATTGGAACAGGCGGCCCAGGGAGGTGGTGGAGTCGGCATCTCTGGAAGTGTTCAAAAAACGTGCGGATGTGGCGCGTCACGACATGGTTTAGGGGACATGGTGGCGCTGGATTAATGGTTGGACTTGATGATCTTGAAGGTCCTTTCCAACCTTAGTGATTCTGTGACTCTGTGATTCTGTGAAACAGAGGCCCTCCCATTCTGATGATATCACAGACACACAGAATAGTTAAAGTTGAAAGGGACCTCTGGAGGTCACCTGGTCCAACTTCCCTGCTCAACAAGGGCAATCTACAGCTGGTTGCCCAGGATCATGCCCAGGTGGCTTCTGAATATCTCCAAGGATGGACACTCCACAGCCTTTCTGGGCAACCTGTGCTAATGCCCGGCGACCCTCACAGTGAAAAAATGTGTCCTGAGGTTCAGAGAGAACCTCCTATGTTTCAGTTTGTGCCCACTGCCTCTTGTCCTGTCACTGGGCACCACTGAAAAGAGCCCGCCTCTGTCCTCTTTGCATCGTCCCTTCAGGTATTTTATACATGTGTGAGTTTCCATGAAGAAAGAATCCTTGAGCCTTCTCTTCTCCAGACTAAACAGTCCCAGCTTTCTTAGCTTTTCCTCATAGATGAGATGCTCCAGTCCCATTAAGGGAGTCAAATGAGTTCTCAGAATTTTTGCTTCTCAATGATGAGATGTTAGGTAAGCTCACCACATCATTTGAAACTGCAGGCTCGATTCATTGAAGAAGAAAAACAAACTTGATGCCTATTCTCAAATCCAACTCCAAACTTTCTCACGTATCTGAAAAAATTATAGGAAATCACAGTTCTTCAGCCTGGTCACAGTTCTTCAACCAAAGATCATAGCAACTTTTGCTGACTGTGTGGTTTTCCCAAACTGTCATAAACTCTGATTTGTTTTAAAAATTCAAGTTTTATGAAGGCTTGTTTGTAAATAGAGTTGCTGGCTCTATGTGTGGACAGCTAAATATATTATAAATTCAAATAGCTAAATCTACTCAGCTGACAATTTTTAAAAAGTGTGAACCTAATGAAAGTTGATTTTGTTTTAACTCAGCATAAACATTTTCAGTTTTTTTAAGCTAATAATCATGAGGGAAATTTTGCCTCATTTGTTAGTGTATACCATGCTGCAACAGCATTGCATGTTCCTTCAGACCATATATAACTGGAAGTTTGTCATGTATAAGCAGCAGGGTTAGAGGTACAGAGATGATGTCGATATTTTAGGACATGTAAATGTTTACCACAACTTCATGCAGGAATACCACATTCTCAGTGTTTGTCAAGGTGCTGAGCTATTGTTTGTAGACTGCAATGTTCTGTGGATAAAACTACTATTGAAAAAGGTGGGAAAGAATCAGGCTGGATGGAGGTCAAAAGAGGAATACCTCAAGGTTACACTTTAGGGTCCCTCTGGTTTAATATTTTTATCAATGCTTTTGGCATCCACAACTGATTTGCTGTTGATGCAACGTCTGGAGTTGCCATCCATGCAGAGGAAGATTGCATTGAAAGGACATGATGACACTGAGGACTCGAGTAATATGGACATATTGAAATTTCACACTATGAAAGGAAAGATCATGCATTAGTAACAAAACAATCATCAGTAAGCTAGAAGCTCCTTCACTGGAAACCAGTGGAAAAGAGTAGGACTTGGGTGTATTACAGGATTTCAGGATGAATATTGTGATAGGTTCTGGGATGTAGCCCTTAAAACCAAATACCATTCTGGAGTGTTTCAGGCCATATGTTTCAGAGGTGATGAGGAACTGTTGCCAACCTACAAGGCTTAGTAAAACCTCAGTTGTGTGTGTCCTGGTGAGCTCTATTCAAGAAGGATTGATTTACACTTTTCAAAGAAGGACTGCTTAGGCGGTTAGGGAAAGGAGAGTCTGTCCTATAAATGCAGACTAGCTTAGGTTAACCTAGTTTAGGTTAAAAGAAATGCTGAAAGGGAATATGATTACTTCTATAAGGTAAAAAAGATCAGAAGCAGCAGCAGTGGTGAAGGACAATGCTTACAGAAGAATAAATAGCTTATAAACTTTCTGATGGAATTTAGGCTAGAAATTATATGAATATTCCTAACCAGCAGAAAGTATTTGAGATAACATTTTCAAGACAATGTGTGGTAAATATATGCAGGAAAAACAGAAATGCGATGCCTGCGATCCCAGGAGACTGGATTTAGTGACCAGGGCAGCCCTCTCACAGTTTCATCTTCCTGTACCTCTCTTCAGTATTACCTGCATATCCATGCATTTTTCTTCATTTTTTAAGACTAGGGTACAGTGCATAAAGCTTGAACTGAGTTTAGAGTGGTGAGGACTTTTCAGAACAGCAAGTACCTCTGATTTTAGTGTCATCTCATTTCAGGACTGCAGTGGACTGAAAGCAGAAATGGCTTATCAAAAGGTCCAGCAAGGAAAGAGAAAGAAAACAGTCAGAATGTGCAGCCAAGGGGCAAGTAACAGGATTGAATCCTTAGTCTCACACAAATTCTCCAGCAGCTTCCAAAGACGTTGTGCGTCCCTGTGTCATCATATTGAACAGTGTCTCTGAGGCGGCTACAGCAGCTAAAATTTAGAAAGGTTTTCCAAATGACCTGTTTACTGTGTGGATTCTTATTTTCATGTAGCAGAAAAAATTACTAATTCTTCTCTGCAACTGTGCAGCTTATTTTTGTGTCCAAAAGTGTGACTTTGGAGGAAACAGCAGTTTAAAATATATTAGTCTGACAAAACCTGGATGCACTACATAATTTTATTTGTACAGCTTCATGAGAGTAATATTCTTATCAGTTTCTTTCTTATTTTCACTTTAAAGTTATCATGATAAAGTTACTTTTTTCAATATATTATTTGATTATAAAAAAATTATTGAAAATTCAGGAATAACAACTCTGATCAAGGCTTCCAGATGCCAGAAATTTGTCAAAGCAGATTGATGTAGTTAATTATTAAATCCAATACTGTCAAATTATTTTGCATGTTTAGAAAATATCCCGTTTCTTGTTTACACATTCATTTACTGATCTTAGTTAGTTAATTTATGGCTGCTATTTTGGTAATGTGGAAGTGCATGCCGTGTATATGCTGCACCTCGTGGCCTTTGGAACTTCGGTGAAATAAGCAGCAACCCAGTTCAGATCTCCTCAATTCAAAGTAGAAAGCCCTCCTTCTTCAAAGAATCTCTGTCACTTTTTACCCCAGCAGCAAAGGTGTAAAAAGGGTCTCTTCCCATTCCTCTCCACTGTTGTCCAATTGACTACCAAACATGTACTGCATTCCTTTTAAATTTACATTTGAAATACCACATGCAAACTTCTTCAAATTTACTGTAACTTCTAGCACAGTTAGTGCAAAGATTTGTGTACTAATATAATAAATGTTTTTAAAAGACCAAACTTCTCAATTTTTTTTTGCAAACGTTGAAGCTTCAACAATTGTCTTTGCTTCAGTGCAGAACAAAATTAAATCAGAACCATCTTAATTTCTTCTGAGTCATGATCAATATCAGGGCATTCATGAAATATATGTGATTCAAGATTATGCCTTTGCACTGAATTAGGCAGATTATTGATATTATCATTGGCTCTAAAGTTTTTCTTTCCTCTGTGGCTTTGACCAGGAATGTCATTCTGACTACATGACAATTTCCTAAAGAAAGATTCATAAAAATAAGTATGTTCTGGTTAAATGTTTTGATTTTAATGAACCGAAATCATCCAACAAAACTCCCCACCACCTCTAATGCATCATTCTTAAATATCTGCAGGTTTTAAACTATGCATGGACAAGGAAGTACTGACTGTTATTTATGGGGGTTTTGTTGATCAAATTGCCATAACCGATATCTTAAGCCATAAAATTGTGTTGGCAGATTTTGTTTGCAGTGTAATTAATTTAATTGACTCTTTGTTTCACCCGATTTAAGTTCAAAGTAACTGCGAATTATTACATTATTGTTGTTGCACATCAGCCAAGGGTCACTGTTTTGTTTATCACAAATTAGATAAAGAAAAAAAGAAAAAAAAATAAAGCAAGGTTTTGCTCTCACAAAATCTCAACTGCCTTCTAAAAATCTTCCAGAGGAAGTCTCCTTCATGCGTAATGACAGAGGAGAGGCTTAGATTGGGCGTTTTGACGTCAGGAGGCGGTCCTGAAGGTAGGAGCAGCTTTAAAGAAGCCCCAGATGCAAGAAGCTCCGGGAAGCCCCGTCCCCAGAGGTTCCCGGGTGCCCTCAAGCCCGGGCAGGCTGCAGGGTCACTCCCTCTGCTGGAACAGGCTTCGGATTGCAGCAGGTGAAGAAATCTGCTGGTGGTGCTGAGTGCTCACATGCTGGTTAAACCACCCAGGTCCGCCCCATGGCCTACCGATAGAAACAAGTGTGAATCACGAGCTGACAGTGCAGCTGCCAGCTATGCCGACCTCGGCACGTAATTTAGGAAGGG
>NW_010509621.1:6658-14695 GCF_000687285.1 Phaethon lepturus
CGCTCTTCTTCAGTTTGGGGCGTTGGGGGGAGTCTCCTCCTGCAGATATCACAGATGCTTTTGAACAGGCCCAATGTGTCTTCCAAAAGAGGAGCTCTGGGGATGATACATTGAATTCTGTAGCTGCTCTAGGTGAAACCAGCTGGACATTTTAATGTGAACATGCACACATTAAGCTAGGCAGGGGAGGCACGAACCACAGATTTCAGAGGCGTGGTAGATTGAGAATCAGAAAAAGGAAAGATTCCCTCTCCATAGGTCAGCCAAAAATTAAGATACAGAAGCATCTGAGCCTAGATACAAAACCAAGAAATAAATGTAAGATTATCGTGCTGGAAATTGAAACTATTCTATTTAGCTGCCTTTGTTATTTAAGAGTCATTTGTTTTTCACCTAAGCAATTCAACTGTTTGTTTTGCTTTCCTTTTCAGGTTAAGGTACAAAAAGATGAATACCTGTACACAGAAACAGTTCAGAGATGCACTTTTATTTCCTTTTTTTTACCCACTTGTTCTCTGAAATCTGTAGTTAGGGTTTTTGACATAGCCTTCTCCTAGCCTTTTTGACAGAGAGCAAAATGACAATTGATTTTTAAATATCAGCAAATAAAATCTCCCTTATGACTAGGAAAAGTAGTAGTGACTTCTGTCTTCAGTCTGATATACAAATTTGTGTTGGTCAGGCTGGTGTGACTACCTGGAAGAAGCATATGTAGTGAAAAATGGCAAAGCTGAATTTGAAGGTACGGAGAGCAAGAGTCATGTGGGAACTTAAGTACTGGGATGAAACATCATACACGAACAGCATGTTGAGTGTTCCTGTGGCTCAGTATGTGGGGTTTTTGGTGAGTATGGACGGAAGATGTGCATGAAAAGGAAGGAGGGCAGAGACCAGGAGTACACAGAAACAGAATAGGAGTGGGACGACAAAAACATGGGAATGCGAACCGCACAAGAGGGAAAGTGTGGAAGATGCAGGCTGTCACAGATTAAAATCTCTGTGGTTGTCTTTGATTACTAGCAAGCCCAGAAGAGTCCTAATATACAATAGAAGGATTTTCATTGAAATTGAAAGTTAAAGAAGGACTCTTAATACACATGGCATTTTATAGAAGTAATTTTTTTTTTCTGAAAGTGATACAATAAAATGTGTTGGGTATCTGGTGCTATGTAACAACTTCTTGCCCTGCCCCGTTCCCTTTTCACTGCTCATTACACTGAGACTTCACACAGATATAATCTCTTATGGAGGAGATCATCCTTAACTGAGGTCATAGCTGGGGTTAATGTTTGTCAATTGTACCCTCCCACTCCTAACTAGATTAGCTGCTAATCTAAATGGAGGGTTCATTAAAAACAATACTAGCAACAACAACAACAAAACAGAAAAATCTCACAATCTGCCTAAAACGTCTGTCATTTTCAAAGAGATGTGAGGCTAAAAATGAGAGATCAGGTTAAATTTCCTCCACTTATTGTCCTTCAATTCAGTCATGTCTTGAAACGAGCCATGAAAAATCCAGCTGATTTCCTCTGCCATCCTACTTCTTAGCCAAATCCATTTTCACCTACCTCTCTGATTCATTCATCCTCACCCTCGGCTTTATTTTGTTCACGTAAACTGGTAGTAATGTGTGTGGGCTGAATTAATGCATTGCTTCTCAAAGCGATTTCAGAGGTTCATATTCATCATGCTGTAACATAATGCTCTGCAACATCCCTCAGTCCAGCGATATTTGTCCAACTGCTTGCAGTATAAACTTGCCCAGCTGCACTCATTTTACTTGGAGAGAAGCTGGCAAAATGTCAGCTGTTGAATCAAGCAAATTCACTATAAATTCATGTATCTGCATTCATCGGCAGATAAACTACATTCATTTTCACCAAATCATACAGTTATACTGGTACAATGCCATTCACAATTACTGTTCTATTTAACTATGTATACAGATGGAATTATGGCATAAAAATATACACTGGAACTGTATTCCTTTCAAAATCTTACCTTAACCTGTTTAGGCATTTAATAGACATTAATATAAAAAGAGTGCATTTCCCTGAGGAAAGACAGGAATGATAATAAGTAATTTATGATGGTTTATGTTGTATCAGAAGATTTTTCACAGTCTGTTTGCCAATTCTTCGCTACTTAGATTTATTTATTTTCCTTTATGGAAGTTCTGGGTTCCACAGAAATGTGCTTCTTAATTTTACCTCAGCTTAAACACATTTGTTGTGAATGCTAACACTGAAAGTTAATTGTAACGTCTACCTCTAAGGTAGTACAACTGAATACTGTGTGTGCTTTCTAGAGAAGACAAATATAATTTTAAAGAATTCAGCTTATCTCTTGGGTTCTTTTTAACTGAAATTGTGCTTTACCTCAGCTTTAAAAAAATCCTCAAGAAGTAATCTTTGCAGGACACAGATCAGGTGAAGGGTGTATGAGATACTACTAATTCTTTTCTGTAAGCAATTATTTCAACATTTCCAGAAGAGACAATGTTGGAGTTCTTTCAGTCACAAAAAAACCCCCAACAAAATAACTCAGGTCACAAAGCCATTATTTTACAGTAAGAAAAAATCTCCCTTATGTGATCTTTTTGGAGAGTCAGGAAACATCATCTGTTGTGTGATACGATATCTTTATTGCAAATATAGTACTGAAGCTAATGCTTTTTATTACTGATACAGGATGAGGTCATAGGAAACTACATGAGGGCTTCCATAAAGAACCTTCAAGAAAATTGAATCTATTAATAAATATATAAATGCAAATGTAATTCTTGTACAATTATATATTCTGTACATGAGTCCATGTATATTCAGTGGACTGTTGGTTTAGCATGTATTCATGTACCTACAGGACATTCCTGATTGCCGGTTCCTTCTTCTGTCATGTGTCATTCCAACATATTAATGAATTGCAGAAGAATTCCGTGATATGTACAGTCATTTGATACCCAGCCTCTTTAAAAAAAATCCATAAGCAGTCGAATGATAACACAAATGTCACAGATACACCTTGAACCGTTAACTTGTTATTGTTAAACAAAAACACAGTGTTGGCATTTTAACAGTGTTGTAAACCTTGTTTTGAGACAATTTTGTGACAAGCAAAATTATGTATTTTTGTAGCAGTTTGGACCAAGGCCTTAAAAAATCTTTACAGGTTCTAAAATTCTCACAACATCTCTTTAAGGTAGGTTGTTGAGCATTATACTTTCAACTGAGGAGCGTATTAACATTAACTTGTCTGTTCTAAGATGGTACTTCCAACATTTTTTGTTTGCTAATATTGATTTACCTGCCCAGCAAACTCAGAATTGTCATATAACTTGGTTGCTGTTGCCATTATTGTCATGAGTAGAACATTACCTAAGGGCAATCAGAGGCATGATCTTGGCTGCAGCTCCTCTAGGTGAAGTATAAGCCTTTGCTTATCTGTAGAAAAGATCCACTGAAGAAGGTTTTCTCATTTTTCTAGCACAGCTGCAGGTATTCTTGATCTATGACACGTTTGTCCTAACAATGTGGTTAGCTTGAACACTTTGAATAGTAAGGTTTATTTCTAACCCAGTAATCATTTTGTGGAACTAGATTTGGTAAGATTCACATATATAAGATGGCTATAATCACATATATGAGTGGCTATAAATTCTTCAGAAGGGATAGGTAAGGAAGCAGAGGCAGTGAGGTAGCCCTGTATGTTAGGGAGTGTTTTGACTGTCTAGAGGTTGATGATGGTGATGAAAGGGTCAAGTGTTTGTGGGTAAGAATCAGGGGGAAGGCCAACCAGGCAGATATCATGGTGGGAGTCTGTTATAGACCACCCACCAGGATGAAGGGACAGATGAAATACTCTATAAGCAGCTGTGAGAAGTCACACAATCACTAGCCCTTGCTCTTGTGGAGGACTTCAACTTGCCAGATGTCTGCTGGAAATACAATACAGCCGAGAGGAAAGAGTCTAAGAAGTTCCTGGAGTGTGTGGAAGATAACTTCCTGACACAACTGGTGGGTGAGCCAGGGAAGGCACCCCGTGGGACTGGTCTGTGAACAGAGAAGGACTTGTGGGTGATGTGATGGTTGGAGGCTGTCTTGGGCATAGCAGTTTTCGATTCCTGGAGAAGAGATGGGTCAGCAGAACTGCTACCTTGAACTTCTGGAGGTCAGACTTTGGTGTGTTTAGGAGACTGGTTGACAGGGTCCCTTGGGAGACAGTCCTGAAGGGCAAAGGAGTCCAGGAAGGCTGGACATTATTGCAGAAGGAAATCTTAAAAGCACAAGAGCAGTCTGTCCCCATGTGCTGAAAGACAAGCCAGCAGGGAGGAAGACCAGCCTGGCTGAACAGAGACGTTTGGCTGAAGCTCAGGAGAAAAAGGAGAGTTTATGACCTTTGGAAGAAGGGGCAGGCAACTCAGGAGGACTACAAAGATGTTGTGAGGTTATGCAGAGAGAAAATTAGAAGGGCCAAAGCCGAACTAGGACTTAATCTGGTACTGCTGTAAAAGACAATTTTAAAAGTTTCTGTAAATAAACTAGCAACAGAAGGAGGGCTAAGGAGACTCTCCACCCTTTATTGGATATAGGGGGGAAACACAGTGACAAAGGTGAAGGAAAAGGCTGAGGGACTTAATGCCATCTTTGCCTCAACCTTTAATGGTAAGGTCAGTTGTTTCCAGGATACCCAGCCCCCCTGAGCTGGAAGACAGGGAGCAGAATGAAGCCCCCATAATCCTACGGGAAATGGTTAGCGACCTGCTACACCATGTAGACACACACAGGTCTATGGGACTGAATGGGATCCACCAAAAAGGTACTGATGGAGCTGGTGGAAGTGCTCACCAAGCCACTTTCATTATTTATCAGCAGTCCTGGCTAAACGGGAAGGTCCCAGTTGACTAGAGGTTAGCAAATGTGACACCTATCTACAAAAAGGGCTGGAAGGAGGAACTGGGCAACTATAGGCCTGTCAGTCTGACCTCAGTGCTGGGGAAGGTTATGGAGGAGATCATCTTGAGTGCCATCACATGGCATGTACAGGAAAACCAGGTGATCAGACGCAATCAGCACGGGTTTATGAGAGGCAGGTCCTGCTTGACTAACCTGATCTTCTACAACAAGGTGACCCGCTTAGTGCATGAGGGAAAGGCTGCGGATGTCATCTACCTAGACTTTAGTAAAGCCTTTGACATGGTTTCCCACAGCATTCTCCTGGAGAAACTGGCTGCTCATGGCTTGGGCAGGGGTACCCTTTGCTGGGTAAAAAACTGGCTGGATGGCCAGGCCCAAAGGGTTGTGGTGAATGGAGTTAAATCCAGTTGGTGGTCAGTCACAAGTGCTATTCTCCAGGGCTCAGTACTGGGGCCAGTTCTGTTTAACATCTTTATCAACGAACTGGACGAGGGGATTGAGTGCACCCTCAGTAAGTTTGCAGATGACACTAAGCTGGGCAGGAGCGTTGATCTCCTTGAAGGTAAGAATGCTGTACAGAGGGTTCTGGCCAGGCTGGATCAACGGGCCGAGGCCAATTGTATGAGGTTCAACAAGTCTAAGTGCTGGGTCCCGCATGTGGGTCACAACTCCATGCAACACTACAGGCTTGGGGAAAAGTGGCTGGAAAGTTGCCCCGAAGAAAATGACCTGTGGATGTTCTGGCTGAACATGAGCCAGCAGCGTGCCCAGGTGGCCAAGAAGGCCAACAGCGTCCTGGACTGTATCAGTGTGTGCAGTAGGACTAGGAAAGTGATTGTGCCCCTGTACTCAGCATTGGTGAGGCTGCACCTCGAATACTGTGCTCAGTTTTGGGCCCCTCACTGCAAAAAAGAAACTAAGGTGCTGGAGCGTGTCCAAAGAAGGGCAACGAAGCTGGTGAGTCTAGAGCACAAGTTGTATGAGGAGCGGCTCAGGGAACTGGGTTTGTTTATCCTGGAGAAAAGGAAGCTGAGGGGAGACCTTGCTGCTCTCTACAACTACCTGAAAGGGGGTTGTGGCGACAAGGGTGTTGGTCTCTTCTGCCAACTGACAAGGAATAGGACAAAAGGAAATGGCCTCAAGTTGTGCCAGGGGATGTTTAGAATGGATATTAGGAAAAATTTCTCTATTGAAAGTGTTGTCAAGCATTGGAACATGCTGCTCAGGGAAGTGGTTGAGTCACCACCCCTGAAGGTATTTAAAAGACATGTAGATGTGGCACTTAGGGACATGGTTTAGCGACGGACTTGGCAGTGTTAGGTTTATGGTTGGACTTGATGATCTTAAAGGTCTTTTCCAACCTAAATGATTCTATGATTCTAAGATAGGACACTGTGGCTGTTGCCCTTTTATCAGCTGCAGCTCAAATGTTTAATTGTGATATGATGGTACTTGGAGTAAGTTGTGATCATAAAACCAGTGCTGACAGCTTGTCTCTGCTAAAGTTAATTTTTCTCCTAGTATCAGCAAATGGAACTGACATTAACAACCTGGAGCTACTACTATCTACAGGGCTGATCAACAAGTTACACAGATGATCAGCAGCTACTTAACTTCCAGCTGTAATTCTCTCTATAATGACAATGCACAAAAATGTTACTCTTACATTGGACGGAGCCATTTGTAGTACCTTTAAAAAACTTGGGAGCAAATTCTAAAGCACATTTGGGTGCCCAAGTCATGCTCTGAAAAAGAGAAAAATAATATAGATAGGATTTCAGTTGTTAGACACTGAAATATGCTTCAAGTTTTTGTCTACATTTCCTAAATATAAAGAAAATATTTTGCTGTCTGTCATGCTGATTCCATCTTCAGATTGACTCCTAGTGTAAAAACTTCCTATATAATTTCCTTACCCTTAAGTAATGAAGCAGGGAAAATAAAAAAAGCAAAATGTTTCAATGTTTAAGAGAGTGTCCAACGCAAGGCCTGCACTTGCTTTGAGGTAATAATAACTGAATCTTCAGTACATTAACTCAAGTGAACTTTGCTCCTTGAGTTCCTTAGCTAAATAAGATTATTATGCAATAATGATAGACACCCTTTATAACAGTGACATTCCATGCAAATTTATTGTTTTAATTAACCAGTTAATTGATTTATAGACTGTCTGTGCAGGTCACTTAGACTTTGAAAAAGTACTTAGCTTTTCTCCCAAGTGATTGAAATAGTCAAAGTAATTTCTTAATCTTCCAAACATTTTAAAGGAGTTCATTTCTGAACTCTTGAGAAACCCAACTGTCATGTAAATAAAACAAAAAGGTAGTATTTTCCCACAGAAAGTCACAGAAGCAGTGGACTGCACTTGTGGCCAGCTGGATTGCTTCAGAGCACAGGACAGAGGACCGGAGCTGCTGCTGTGGTGTGTGGAAAGGTGCACTCATCTCTCTCTGTTTGCAGGGAACGTGCTGCTTTGCTGCCTTTTTGTGCAAGGTGACGATTATCATGGGTCCACCTGCCTACAAGACACAACATGGATCGTCCAGGATATCAGGCAAATGTTATCACCAAGAAAGAAGGCTTCCATGGGAAAGTGAGAACCTTCGAAAAGGTTTCACGCTGTAAACATAAAAAAAGAAGAGGAAAAGAAGCCAGGTAGCGTTTTTAATACAGCACATCTTAACAAACAGCTGCAAGCAGATCTAAGTGGAAAGCCAAACCTTGCCTGCTGGAGCCATTTCCCCGAGCACCGCGGGAAGAGGTGCTCCGTGGTGGACAGAACAAGCTGCTTTGAGAAACCTGCTGTATCTTCGGTGAGCTGGATCCTAACGCCATTCGAAGCTGAAAAGCAGGAAAGAGCGCATTTCCTCCGGGGCAACCGGCTGGGATAGTGGGTCTGAGGGAGGGCGGCTGACCCTTGGGCTGCGCAGCGAAAGCACCCAGGCGGAGACTCGTGGGTCTCCTGCCTGTCCGGCGGCCATCCGAGCGCGGATGCCGGGCTCCACCTTGGACGTGCCCGCGGGCGCGCCCCAGCCTTGCCCTTGCCCCCCAGCGCCCGACGCTCAAGGCCGTTTCTTTCCAGCAACCCCCATGTGCCCAGAGCCGAGCCGGGGCGCCGGGA
>NW_010509622.1:0-26022 GCF_000687285.1 Phaethon lepturus
GTAAGGACATGGGGAGGACAGAGCCCCATCCCTTTTTGCCCCGAGCCCCCCCTTCCCCTGCGGACGCCTTACCATGATATGCAGTCCTCCTTTCTCCCCACCCCGTCACCTGTTTTGTGAGAAGAGTTTTGCTTTTAACGTGTTAAAACGGGAAACTTCGTATTTTCCAGTAGCTCGAGGCGACCCAGAAAGTAATGAATGATCGACTGAAGTTCAGTTGGCTGTTCGGTGCAGAAGCAGCAGCTAATCAGCCCTGACAGCCCTGGGTGTACTGTTCCCAAACAATCTGTTAGATAAAAAGTAAATAGTAGAGGATGCGAGAACCAGCAGTCCGTTCCAACAATTTCACTGTGACCCTTCTCTGTCTCAGCTGAGCCATGGAGCCCCCACGCTGCACTGCAGAGGAGGCACATGGCTGTGTGGTAGTTTATCTGCTCTAAACTTAGTTCTGAGTTTGGTTTAGGTTAAGTGTTTTTATCATTAGAACGCAACGTGAGTCAGAATGTTTGCTACTCATAAACAGTTGGAACAGAAGATGGGCCAATAGTGTGACCTTATATGTAATGTTTACTCTTGGGGATTTTCTTAATATTCCTACTCCTGCTAGTGGGGAAATTAGTATAACAAAGCACATCTGTAACAAGTTGTTGGTTGTTACATTCATTTTCATGGCAGGGAGGGAGGTACTGAAGTGTTTGTATTGCAGAGTTCCATCAAGCTTGTGTTGCTTTGGGTCTGTCTCTGGATTGCATAAAAGAATGCACATTTCTTTCTGTAAATAGGTGCAGTGTGATCTAACTATCTGCAGCAAAAACACTGGGTGGGAAAGGCTCTCTCATCCTAAGAGAACTAATGTTGGATTTGATACTGTGTCTGTCATGTAAGTCTAAGTCAGGTTTGCATTGAGCTCGTGCCAGTGGATTGTTGCTCTGCTGCACCGCAGTGTACTTGCTTGTATTGATGGAATTTCTTTCTGCCCTGACCCCAAATAGCATGTGGCCTAAGGGAGGGATGTAACACAAACAAAACAATCCGAATAACACATACCCATCTTATTAGTTATCTGGTTTTAAGCACTAAACTGGAAAAAAGGTTACACACTTATTTGCTTTATCTGCTGTGATGCTTTTTGTATATTAGTGATGTTCCTTAAAGTTCCTTCTTGGCTCCAGTGTCTTTTTGGAGATGGGCAGGAGCATCTCCAAGGACTCTGTCAACTAGTGATGTCTACGTCAAAAGAAAGCAATACTTGTAAGTCATGCAGAAATCATGAGCTGGCATACATACCCTTGTATGTACTATCTTGCCATCTACTTTATTTTCCTTTTCTTCTACTTCTCCCAGCTTTCTTCCTGTAACAAATATACCTACCTGAACAGTAGAAGGCAGCTTTTAATCAGTTCATGACGTATTTTTAAATCTCCTTGCAGTAATAAAAACAGTTAGTGGACATTATCAATAAAATGCAAATAAACCCTGGACACTGTAGTATGTAATCCTAACCTCCTGATCAAATGGGAAATATTTTGCTTCCTAAGGAGTTCCTGGTTCGCATGTATCAGCTCTGAAATTCTGTCACTTTTTGATCACGCAGATGATGCTGCTTTTGAAATCAGTTGGCTTCAGAAGCAGCCTGCTCTAGTTACTGAAGTGAGATACGTCATCAAGTAAAACTTGTGTTTGTTTTCTGAACCTGTCTGGAACATTGCTGATGAAAATTTCCGTCCTGACAAGTCAGACACTCTATTCAAAAGAGAGAGGAAAAGAAAAGAAAACCAGCTATTTTTAAAAAGCCATTGTTTTCCTTGGATTTTTGTTTCAGATGCCTTCTGTTCCTCATCTGACACTGGCCTTCTTGGATACTTTTGGTGCATAGAGAAGGGATAATTCTCTGATTCCAGGGTCATCTTCTGGCCCAGCTTTTCATATACAGTCCTGTCCTGGTTTCCTCTTATAAAACTCCCAAGTTAGTAGATTCAAACCATGTATTAGTTTCCTGCATGAGAGTTTTTATTCTTAGGACTGTGTCAGTGAGCTGCTGACCCTAACAGAGTTCTACTGCAGTATCCAACAGTACTAAATATAAAGCCCAAGAAGCTTCTGAGGGTTTTTAGCAGGATCTTGCTTTTCCCACTGACTGTTTTGCTAACCCTTTTACCCCTGTGCATGGTAAGAGTGATCATGTAAAGTGTATTTGTTTATTTTACTCACAGAGAGAGAATGTGTGTGAAAGCAGTTAGCAAAATTTATGCTCGTCTTGTTCAACGCTCTTCCACTCTAGAAGATTCTTGCTTTGAAAAAATTAACTATCAGTCGTATTTATTGTTTTCAGAAAGCTTTTGAATTTTAGCACAGAGAAATTACTAGGACTGAATAAATGCCTTTGCTTCTGAAATTCCATTTTAATGAGTTAGAAACAGCGAACAATGGGTTTATTGCATAGCCAGTGTGACTCTGATTGGTGCATCCAAATATCTCAACATAAACATTTTTAGTGAAGACTGAGTCATATGCCTACCAAAGCAACGGCAATAACTTTCAAAACAGAGCAGTGAACAAGCTCTAACTTGGTTCTAAGTTTTTATTTATCTGATGTAATTTTTCCATATCATTTAGTCCATGTAGATGGATAGTAATGAGGTAATGAGATAGCCATTAAGCAGCTCCTGGTTCCTGCTTAAGTGTGCAAACCTAGTTTTGGATACAGGTTAACTTCTGTTATTCCATTTACGTTTTCTCTAGGAGTGCCCCAGGGATCCACACTACAGGTGATAAGAAAAGCATATTGTCCTCAATTACGGAAGGCAGGGAAGAGCCTAGTGCTCTCACCTGTGATAAGATGACATTTGATTATTGTCTGATGTTGCTCCATCTTCTGCATATTTAAAATAGCAGATTCCACATATTTAAAATAGAAAATTACCTCAGCCTTCCACTGGTTATCAAAGACTTAGTTTTCCAAAACATCATCCATCAAAACATGGGTAAGGATGCTCTTTAGAAGTTCTGTTGCCTTCATAGGAAAAGGCCCTAGACTAGGAAGAAAAATGTTAAGTGTTCAAGGAGATTTCAGCTTGGGGCTCTTGATGAACATCTTCTAAAGATGGATAATATCTTCTCTAATGCTGGATAAAGCTAAGATGATTCCTCATAAAGAATAGTGTGTAGGATCTGAGTTCATCTGTTCCAGGTAGGCTGAACTTAACCTGGATTAGCTGCGGGGAAAGGAGCCACGCTGAAAGAAGATTGTGGAACCTATCATATGAGAGTTGATTAAACGGGTTTAGCTGGTGTAGTCTAGTAGGACTGATTACTATCTATAAATACAGTAGTAGGGTAAACAAGAGTGAAGGACTACTTAAGTCAAAAGGCGGGGGGGGGGGGGGGAAAAGCACCTGTAAATATGTCTATTCTAGATAGGAGAAAGTGTTTTCCAAAATATTCCTATTTCAGTTTTGGGGACAGGAGACCACACTTCCTTATGCTTTGCAAGCTGATGGAAAGAATTCTATAATGGGATACCTGTTGCAGCTGGCATTTGCAGCTGATGATTCGGGGTATTTCTTTCAGTCTTTAATTTATGTGAGATTTATGAATATATTGCAGCTCTGTATGAGAAGTTGCGTTCTGTCCCCTTTACAAATGAGGGAAAATGAGGTGATGGGACTTGTCTGATACCATACATTAAAACAGGGAAAGAGAGACAAGAGAGAACTAAAAAGTGAGGTCATCCTATTTCTATTCCAATGTTGTTGCCTATAGGCAGCAGTGCTTTTCTTTTAGAGATGTCTGTCATCCAGTGAGAAAATTGCAACCGAAGTATATTTGTGACTTACCTGAATTTCTAAATACTAGACTTTGGGGAGCTTACGCTGAGGACTTGGAGAAGTAGCCCAGAAATAAGTCACCACTAGCTGATGTTTTAAATTATTTAAAGGACAGGTACTGGAATTTATTTTACGTAGCAATTTTTAAATATACTGAATTTTAGAAGACTTCATAGGCCAAATCATGCTAGGTCATTAGTCTGTTGTAGCAGGTCTAATGAAGTTACTTATCTCTTAATAAAGACTTTAGGTCTTAACTTTTTTACATTACATATTCTAATAATGCTTCAGTACTTTTACAAAGTTGCTTGCAAAGCTGTAGAACTATACAACGTTATGCTTTTAACATCTCTGAAACAAAAATTTTTTTTTTCATTTGGTTCTTGAACCCACCCCCATAGGAGTTTAATGTTTCTGAACTATGTGGTAAATCATCATGAGGATAGCCTGTAAAACTTCTAGAGATGCTTCAGTAAAGCTGTGCAAAAGACCATCAGTGATGCTGACTAAACGTGTTATAATGTAGTATAGTCCTGTTTTCAGTGTAGTCAAAACCTTGCATATTCTTTAGCCATTTGCAGGTGTCAGTGTGAGAGAGATGCATTTCTGTAACTGAGGTTTCTTGGATATGTTCTAACTGAATTGAATGTTTTGGCAAAACAAAGGTTTGGGTTTTAAATATGTTTCATGACATTATCAGCCTTCAAATTTAATGTAATAAAATATATTGTGGTCTTGTAGTCTTGATAGATCTAAATCAGAAAGCAGTCTTATGTTATTCTTTATGGAAATTAGTGGTGCAATGGGAATTTTAATGAGTATTTGTGACCAATGAGATAAAAGACACTACCTATGGCTTAGGAAGCTTTTGAACTACAAATGGTTGAAGGTCAGAAGAGTATTCTGGGGAAATGCTAGTACATGTTTGCTTTTTGTTCCCCTCCCCTTTTTTTGCTGTTTCCTAGGCATCTGCTACTGGCTAGTATAAGAGTCAGTGTTCTGGGATAGGTGGGCCATGATTTAGTGGAATTAGTCTATTAAATGGGTGGTGTAACTAATTCTGCAGTATTACCTGAACTTTCTAGTAGTTCATTTATTATGTTGTCTGATTGCTACAACTTTGTGATCATTTCAGGTAGTTTCATTGCTGGTGTACAGAGAAGTCCGTATTCCTCAAAACAAGCTTGTGTATGTGCTTCATATCCTTAGTCTTTCTGAATTTTTTTAAAGACTGAACAGACTACCTCATTGCTCTTCAGGCATCCTTGAAAATATATAGTATAACAAAACTTGGAAGATTTCAGTTTAAAAAGGGAAGCTACAAAAAGTGGAGGCTGACTTGCCAGACTACATTCACAGAGAATGCAAATTTGCTTGTATTAGTAACCTTTGTGCCTGCCTACAATCTTACAGTTTTTACTGTTTGTTTTTTTAGCACTATTTAACATCATGGCTTTCCAGTTCACTTGAATATGCAGTAGTCCATGCTGTGCTGATGTTCAGTTCGCTCACTCTTTTCAACAAATTCAGTGAAAATACGTTGAATGAAACAAACACAAATAGATGGCCATTAGTTACAGTGCTTAGAATAGCGTAAGAGACAAAGGTTGAGAAATGCTTCAATTAAGATCTACTTTTTGGTGTTTTTTCTAAAATGTTTTACAGAACTAGTGTTCCAATATGCTGCTCCTTACAAGAGTCAAGGCTCTAACTTAAATTAGCCATTGAAGAACTCTATTGGACTTTACCAGTATTGTTGATAAACATCTTAACTAGCTTACTGGATTTTTAAAGACAGCACAAGTTCTTTTATTATGCTTCTCTCTTCTTTAAGTTTTGTTTTAGACTTCTGTATACTTCTAAACAAGTTATTGCCAAGTTTGGATATCCGTATTATTATGCTGTGCGCATGAGTACGTATGTATTATATAGTGATGAGGGACTGATGGCACTTCAGCAATACTAGTATTTGTACTTCAGGTGTCAGTTTGACTCAAAGCAAATACTCTCTTTGCAGAAGATTTGTTTCTACAAGAAATACTACAATACTAAATACATTTGTGCTCCTCTTTTTGGCTGTGATCCTTTTTGAGGTTTGGTTTTTTTTTTTTTTTTTTTGAACAAAAATACTCTGGAGATAGTTTAGCAGAGCTGACAGTGAACTTGATGAGCAGTATATTTAACTTTACAACATACCATTAAGCTCTGTTCAAACATGAAGTTGTAGCTGAGGTACCAACTACTGTTGTATTGTGTTAAATTAATGAATTGCTAAGGTTAAAGATTTCAAGTGAGGTAGAGGGGATGGAAGAACAGAGTTCCTGTTCTGCAGAAGCTATCAGGTTTAGCATCAGAGCTTAGTTAACTTTTTTTAATTATTATTTAAAGCATAGAAGTAGAAAAGAAGTTAAGTCAGCCTGCACTGTGAGTATCCTTCTGATCTACAACACTAGCTTTTTGGAAATTTCAGTTGGTTCGGTGGTTTTGGAGCTAGTGTTAACACAGGTTTACAAGAAAAGTCTAGCTCTCTGCAGGTTTCCCTGCTTATAATGAAGACTTACCTCTTGCTCAGTAACAAGAACACTTCAATGAAGAATAGTCACAGTGATACCCAAGACTTAATTTTCTTGAAGTTCAGAGTTGTTTTAAAACTGTTTTATGTGTAGGCTCTTACATGTCTTGCATGAGACAGTTCAACTCAGCCCAAAGCAGTTTTTAAAACTACGTTTATAAATTTCTATGATGATGATGAATGGGTTCCTTATAACTAGCTTTATCTGTTGCATGTGAATAAATTGCATGAGTAAGAAAAATAGCAGTAAAAGGATTATTGAACCTACTAAAACTGCAATTTAATAGCTGGACTTTTTTTTTTTTCCTTAAAGAAAGCAAAGATTGACACTTGCTGCCATCCAATTGTAAAAGAATTTGTGCGCTTTTAGCAACTTGAAGGTATTGAAGTAAGGCAGCGAGCTATATTTCTCTGTCTTATAAATGACCTTACGAATGTTACATGAGACCTTATATAAACTTAGATTGAAAGCTCATGGAATAATGTAAATGTAAGGACAAAAGAAATGAATAGGTTTTTTAAAGTACAAAATCTATTACAATTTTTTATTAAGGGAAACAAAGTAAGTTAGGTGGAATATATTTTGTTTGTCTCTTTTGTTTTCAAGGTTTGGCTTGAGCAACAAGTTTGATACAGAATTTCCTTCTGTTCTGACAGGGAAGGTAAGTGTGAGATTAAACTGTTCTTTTAAATGGAAAGATCCAGTGCATCTGGTGGTTTCTGTGTTACAAATACGTGCTCGGGAATCCGCACTGCAGCCCAGCACTACACTGAAGACTGTTTAAATAACTCTTGTCCTGTGTGAACTAGCTGGTTGGTGACCAGTCCCTGCAGTATGCTTTGAAACAAAAAAAAATTATTTGCAGTGATTGCTATCATTATTGATGTTCTAAACACAGAAAAGCTCAACATGGCATCATAGTGTTTCCATACAGGCAATCTACATGAAAGCAAGACTCACTTAACCTTGCTGTAAATATCTGGACTTCGTGCTACCTTCTGTGTGAATTAAATTATTTCAAATGCTAGACCTCTTTTTAATGTGTCTGTCAAGCCTTGAGCTTATACTTCAACAGATCTCTGGAAGAGAATCTGTTTTATCCGAAGCTTTAAGGAACAGAATACTGTAGTCTTAAATGTAAAGATTCAGTAGGTTTTTAGTACATTTTCAGAATTATAATTGTTTAGTTCTGAAAATTGGTGGTGACAAGTCTCTTGCTCTCTCTGGATTCTTGTCATCTTACTAAATGGAAGTTTAATAAGTATTCATTTGTAGCTTTAATGAATGAAATCTTGTAACAAAATTCTTGGTTATGGTCCTAAATTTTTTTTTTTAACCTTTAAATTTTGAAGTCTTTTTCTCTTGGATTTTTTCTTTCTGCTGTTTCACTCTCGAGTGTTTTTCTTTTGCTTCATTTCATATCCTTCTTCTATATCTTTTCCAGAATTTGTGAGGAAAAACTTTATTTGGCTTTTACTGCTTTCTCTAATGTCATACCATACAGCTACACTGCCCCTGCAGCCTCTTGCAGTAGCTGTTGAGTCATATTAACAATATACTAAAACGTAGCTGGATGGTGTTTTGTGGTTCTGCCAAATCCATCTGGGGTTTTTCTCCTTCATTTTCACCCCACAATGTAATGAATAAAATACTTGTGTTGAATTTGTCCAGCTTTTCTGACAGCAGTGCGATTGAAAAGCAGGTTGCTCTTTGGAGTTTTTGGTTGTTAAAAGACAGCCTGGAAACTCTGGCCTTGCTTCAGAATTTCACTGAGCTCAAAAGGAAGAGTCTTATCCATAGAGTCTTAATTGTGAGGGCTGGTGATAACACCATTTGCATTTCACTACCTTGCATGTCTAACGATTATTCTTTTCTGTGAAGTCCTTTCTGATCACTGGAAAGCCACAGAATACTTTTTGGAAATAATTTTTATGGTTTCCTAGTCAAGTTTAGTGTGTTAGAAATAATAATAAATAGAATAATACCTAGCAGGGAATGTTAAAACTAAATTTGATTATATAATTTCATATCTTTCTGTCTCAAATATATTTGTGTGTGTCTAAAAAAAGACGACAAACCCAACCCCTCTAAACCTACACTTTTTAATACAAGCATCAATGCCTGTCACGTTTTCCACTTGATTGTCCTCCTCTTGTTAAATAGACAGTGAAGAAAAGTTTAATTTAAAGTTCAGCTGACTGCTTGGACTTAATTTAGCAAAGAGAGTAAAGAGGAAGTTTTTTTCTTCTACTTGGCATTTACGCTTCTTGTTCTATAGATCTAATCAGTGACAGCATAAATCACATGAGCAGGGATTTGCTGTATATAAGTATGTTGCTTCTGTTGAGAATCTTGATATCCTTTTATCTTTTTCTCATGTGAATTTGAGGGGCTTTCTGAGTAAGAAGACCTTGAAAATAAATTAGTTCCCTTTTGTGAGGGGAAAACACCCATCAAATGAGGTAGTAAACATATTTTTCTCACTGCCTGCCACATGCTGCCATGAAAGACATTAAAAACCACAGTTGTGGGTTTTTTGGTTTTTAATACTTTCATGAATTGCAAGAAAAAAATAATCTGCTGCTTCCAGTGGTTGCGGCAGTCAATCACCTTTATCCCTATTGAAAATGAATACTCAAATAATTTTTTTTCCAGTAAGTAGGTTTTCTTCAAATAACCTGATAAATAATTCACAGTAATAAACACTGTAGTCAATTGATACATCACTTTAAGACCTTTTATTTTTCTTAAAATACAAATTTTTACTTTTTATGAAATCACAATTTATGAATAGCATAGTGACTGCTTATATTAACAGTTTGTGATTAAAATGTTTACGATGAACTTGCATTAGTACACAGCTAGTATAAGGCAACTTTATACTTTATTCAGAATGTCTGTGTAACATTAATGGCTTTGTTGTCCACTATGAATTGATATTAATAATATATCCCATCTGCTACTGGAGTGTAAAAGATGAAGCCCTTAGGTGGGGTTGATAGACTTTCATCCTGTGTTTAAAAACCTAGATCTTCATCTGTATTTATTAAAAAGCAAAACAATACCATAGAGAAAGCTATCCAATGCACAATAAAAAGCCTGAATAGATAAAACTATCTAGCTATACCTGTCACCCAGAAGCACTGACTTTTTGGATGTATGCCACTGTGTAGTCTTAGGAATTTACTTCAGCTTCCTGACTCTCAGTTTGCTCATCTACATGGTGATGGTAGTAAACCTTCCGCTCATTTTCTTTTTTTAAAATCTGAAATATCCCTCCTTCACCCATCTCCCTGACCTCCTTGTCTCACTGTTTTTACAGTTTGGATAGTTATTTTATATTTGCCTAGAGAGAAGATGCATGTAATTACGTCTTAAATATTTAATTGAGACATGTTTGTTGCTTTTTTTGGGAGAGGTGAATGTGTATATTTGAGGATAAAACAATAAAGGAAACAAAAATATCAGGTAGGTGAAATGTTGGGCCTAGCTAATTCAGCTAGATTGACTTTAATATTTATCTCGCAGGATGAGACGCAAGCTTCAGCTGGTTTGTAAATAATGAGCTAAGTTTTTGAACAGTGCACTGTTTTCAAGGGAATATTGTAAGAAAAGATTCAACTACACATTAATTAATACAGAGGCAATATTTAACTTTTAATAATGTGATTGGACTTTGGCCTAAATTAAAATTTTGTCTAAATTTAAATTGTGTGCTACAGTTTTACAGGATTATTAATTGTTTTAAAACAAGCACTTAAAAGCTTTTAACAAAATACTCTTCATGATATATGGCACAATAGCACACACTGCTCCAGGTGACAAGAAAATGATGGAGGCAGTCAACCTTAAGGAAGAAAGTGGAGTTTCCTGCCCTGATCTTAAAACAACAAGGGTCCTATACAGAGATTACTGTGCAAGGCAGGGAAATGTAAGCCATAAAATGTGCTCTTGGTATTGTGATCCCATTGCAACATGTGATTGATAGGGTTTGTGATCATGACTGAAGGAGAAAGATCAGGCCTGCTGGGCTTTACTTGCTGTCTTCCTGTGTTTGTAGATTCTCTTGCATCCTGTTGTAAAATATTATGACACCCCCTCCTTTCCTTTTATGTTTTAGGTTGGTTTTTTTTTTTTCCCCTCCCCTAAAGACCTAAAAGGAACTAAAGTTTCTTTACAAGGTGTACTGCACAGCCAGGAGCTATATACTTATCTTGTTCTTTTCAAGACCCGGACAGAAACTTTCCAAGAGACTTTCCAAAATTACTCAAAACTAGACTTTCTTAGGGAGCTTTCTTGGTGCAGGAGGCGCTGTTAATTCTCTGTTTGAAATGCGTTAGTGATTTTATAGTAACCTTTCAATACTTCTACCTGCAAGAAAGGCAAGATTTAAAGTTATGCCAGAAAATCAACAAAATTCATTGGTGACTCTTTCATTTGGATACCATTCTATTACTAAATTGGAACAGTTATTTTATTTACAGATATTTCATTCTTTGTGGCTGTGTAACAATGCTTAACCATTACTGAGCTGTAAACTGAGAGCAACAAAACGGTGTTTTGCTTCTATTTGTCACAGAATGAGGCTTATCTTGGTCACCGGTTCCTGTAGTTTCAAATGAAGATGTGTCATTGACTGACAGAAATATTTATTGTGATTACATTTCCTAAAGGGAGAAATAGATCCAATACTTTAGGTTAGCCAAAACCATCTTAAGTAATTTCATGTTGCAGCTAAGAGATTCACCTTTCCGTGAAAGTGTTTCATGCATTAACAGGTAGTAATGGTGCTTTCATAATACTGCATTAAGGTAAACATTATACCAAAATTTCTGAAATAGAAATTTTCTCTGTTTCTTGGTGGTGTCTAAAGTTGGTTTCTAGTTTAGCCATTCGCAGTGTTGTGCTCTACAGGAAGGAGAGTACTTCAACATTGTTCTTATAAAGTAGAATCAAACTCTTAACCTGATGTGAACAGTGACTCTTTTAAAATGAGCACAGAAATAGAGAATCTCACCATCCCAGTGCTTTCTTACTAGGTCCCAAATTTTTCTGCCAGCTGTGATCTAAGAATCTGATTGACTTCATGTTGGATGTTGTCACTGATGATAAGATTTCTTCATGTTAAAGTAAATTCTAGACTGTGTGATTCCATTGTCTTTGGTAGGTTTATACATTTTGTAGGTTTGTATATTTTGGGATTGGCATGTGGTGTTGTCGAGGCCCAGTAAACTTTGTGTCTAATAGAAAAAAGAAACACTCTCTTAGTGGGATTGATTGCAAAAGTACTAATGGGGGTCAAGGAAAAAAAACTACTTATTTTTATCTTTCAAAAAAATCATAGAATGATACCTGTACAAATTTCAAAAGATTTACCAAAGAAAGTGCCATTTATGTACATTTCAATGGTAAGAACATGTAGACATCCTTCAGAGTTCTGTTACGTATTCTGTTTCGGATACATGCAAGTATGGGCTAGTTTTCCACATTACCAATGTGATTTTTGTACTGATCATTGAAAGTGTCCCAGTGCATGGGATTTCTGGGTTGGTGGTTTTTTTGCCATTTTCTTTCTTTCTTTTTTTCTTTTGTTTCCACAAAGATGTCGATTGTAAAATATATTTAAATGTTGATGTTTGAGACAGTCTAAAGAATTTTTTTTACTTGCTCCATTTGTGTATGTAAAAAAAATTATAAGAAAGTGTATTTAATATTGGGGGCAGGAGGAAGTCTGTATAATTGCAAAAGAAATACTTTCTGTGTACTTAAAAATTCTGGCTATAAAATAATCACAATGTTAAATTACGTTCTTATTTTACTAACTGTGCGCCTGGCTTGTGTACAAACCCAGATGACCTCTGACTCTATACTGCATGGTCATCTAAAAGGCCAGGAAACAGATGTTGTATTCATTTACTCCCTTTCCTGCAACATTTTAATGAATTTAGCTTTTGTGAATAGGCGGAGGTAGCAGAATCAGGTCCTCTCCATTTCCTGTCCCATAGTTTTGCTCCTTTGATGAAAGGAGTCTTTGTCATTAAATTAATGCTTTTGTCGTTGCTTGCCCTTCTTTGCAGAATCCAGTGAACAGAGTTGGGCTTGCTTGGTTGGAAGGATGATGTAGCAGTTGCACAGCTTTGTATACAGACTCATTCTAGGGGGTTTTTTTCTTCAACATGGCAAGTAGTTAGGAAAGTTTTGTTTGTTTGGGATTTTTTTGTTGTTCTTTTAAGTAGTTGTGCCTGTCTGGTCAGGTCTATTGAAGTTGGATCTGATTATTCTGCTTTGTGTGTTCGAATGCTGGATTGTGGCATCAATACCATGAATCTGTATTTGACTTGTCAGATATAAGTTACAGATTCTGTAGAGAGATAAGGGGTTTGGGGTATGTAAATAGGTAAGTGCTGTCACTCTTTTGTAAGAAAGATATATCTGCTATTGGAGAAAGGAGTTTATTTCTGATAGAAAATATGCTTTTCCACTGTGACTCTGCAGTGGCAATATATAGAAAACATTATTTTGAGTAAGCTCTGCTGAATATTCCTGAACTTAAATAAGCTGTTTTTCAACAGCTAGGCTTTATTCATAACCCTGTACAAGATGCCTTTCTTTGCCTTGAATATAATCCCGTATATGTCTTTCCGGGCTTCCCTATTTTAGGAAGCAGCCACAAGTGAAGTTGTGGCCTCATGTCGATACGGACAACCTCAGGAATTTATTTGTGGAAAGAGATCCACCTTTATCCAGGCACAGTGTAGACTTGCACTGGTATGAAATTAATTTGGACAATATTATCTCTTTTTTTGACATGATACACAAGTGGTTTTACTACAAAGCTGCCCCGCATTCCCCTGGAAACCAGCTGTCTGTCATTCTTCCTTTTTTTTCTTGGTCAGTGTAGCCAGTGCATATGTTGCACAGCTGTATCCCACTCCTAGTTTTTTGGGGGCTGCTATGTTATCAGGACAATTCATTTATTAATGATGCAATAAATAAGGATGAAGCTGCTCATCTAAGTGATGTTTAGCTTTTTAATGCTAGTTTTTGCAAAGCATGCACCATAAATGAATTTGTTGCAGGAAAGTGTCATTTCATGCTCACTGTGTGACCAGTGTTTTAGAGAATGGGGCCATTGTATAATGGTATTATGTTTCATTTACATTTTAATCTGTAGAGCCAATTATTCAGAAAATACACCTGTAATGACTTTCCACTGAAGTTCAGCACTTCTATTGCAGGTTGCCCCAGAAGAATTCAAGACCAGCATCAGTCGTGTGAATGCCTGTTTAAGAAAGAATCTTCCTGTCAATGTAAAATGGCTGCTTTGTGGCTGTCTGTGCTGCTGCTGCACACTGGGCTGTAGCCTGTGGCCTGTAGTCTGTCTTAACAAAAGAGTAAGTACATGTTTCATTCTCCTTATTCTATTTATTTTGCAATTCCTGATAACATGAAATAATGTTTAATAGTATCATCCCTGTTTCAAAACGCTTTTTTTGTCTCACTTGCATTCCAAGGATTATATTCTGTTTTCCATTCCGTAACATATTTTTTTCTATTTTCTAATGAAGTAAATTATACCAAATTACCAATTGAATTAATAGTCTTAGGAATAGCTAATCCCATCTCAGTTCAAAGAACAGGATAGAGTATATGATAACCTAAATTTTCAGGATTTCTAAAGTCTAAGAATGCAATTAAATGAGTGCAGAACTGGACATTGACCTTCAAAGACTGCCTGAACTGGAGTGAAAATTACTTTTCCTCTTCACACACACATACCCCCCACATCCCGGGCGAGGGGGAAATCACTTTCTTATATTGAATACTACCATAACATTTCTGAGCTATGGTTTATTTGATGTATTTTGTTGTGCTGTTTCTATTAAGAATAAACACAAATTTGTTTTCTATTTGGTAAGTTTAAAGACTTCCCTTTATTTATTTATTTATTTGCAACAGAAAGTTAACAATACTTGTAATCGGGTCCAAAGTAATAATTTAATAATTCTGAGAAGCACTTTAGCAATATCAAGTAAACTTGATCTTAATTACCTCTGTGGTTTACATTTAGGATTAATTTATCACAGCAGTAAATGTTTAGGAAATACGTAAATAGACATAGCATAATGATATTCTTTGCAGCTACATAGTTTGTAAGACTTGCAGCCATAAAATCTTATTATCCACAAATGTAAATGGTATGTAGGTGCACCAGGAAGAAAAAACCTCACACTTGTCAGTTCAGTTATAGGAAAAGATCGTAAGTAAAAATCTTTTATAAAGTAATGCTTTTGGCTTTTGAGAGTTTATGATCTTTAATAAAACAAATTGAAAGCAAAAACAAGGAACAGGCATTGCTTTTCAGAGAAAACAAAATGGAAATGTTTTGCCAAACTTTCCAACCTGCTTAAGAAAATAACAATTGCATTGACTGGCATTGAGGTTTTGGTTTAAAAAAAAAGAAATGCACTAAATGCATAATATGTTAACGTGTTGAATTGCTGATCGCTGAAGCCTGTGTCACTAAAAAGTTACAGGACTTGTTTTAGCTGGTTTTAACTGCCTTTATAAACATTCTTATTGCAGAGGAATATGCTTGAGTTACACAGATGGAATATTTGCAGTTTTAAAACCGTATTTAATATTCTTGTGATAGTGAAAATCTAAATACATGCCCATGTGAAGTTGTAGCATTAATGTAATTCTCAAGGGTACAAATAATAGGTACCGAGTAGGGGTAGGAAACATGGTGTTACTTCTGTGGGTATGTGTGTATATATGTTAGAGTGATTTCATCACTCTCTCACAAGTATAAGATGGTTCTTCATTTTCTTTTGTGGTGGGTTGAACCCAGCCAGCAACTAAGCACCCATCAGCCACTTGCTTACTCAGCCACCCCACCCCGAGCAGGATGGGGGAGAGAATCAGAAGAGCGAAAGTAAGAAAAACTCATGTGTTGAGATAAAGACAGTTTAATAAGTGAAGGAGAAAAAGGGAAGAAGACCCAAGTGATACAAGGGCAAATTAATCGCCACCTCCCACCAGCAGACCAGTGGGCTACTTTGGAAAGAATAGACTCCAGTTTTATTTCTGAGCATGCCGTTATGTGACATGGAATATCCCTTTGGTCAGTGCTGTTCAGCAATAGCTAAAACACTGATGTGGCATCAACACCCATTTTCATCATAGATCAAAAACACAGCACCGTACTAGCTGCTGTGAAGAAAATTAACTCCAGCCCAGCCAGTCCCTGTACACTCATCTGGCAACAAAAGGCATTATGAGATCCAAAGGCTGGAACGTAAAACTAAGACAGTTCAAATGGGAAACAACGTCTACTTTTTAATTCCAAGGATAGCTTCATCACAGGAAAAACTTAAAGGGATGGATTCTCTGCCATTTAGTCTTTGATTCAGGATTGGATAGCTTTGTATCTTTTTCATAATGAGGTGGTGCAGCTCACCTACCATTATCAGCTTTAGCAAAGAAATTGGTGGATCGAATTCTGTGGCATACCATGCGGGAACTAGAGTAGATCATCACAGCGGTCTTTTTGTGACCTTAAGAACCACTGAAATTGATTCAAGAAATCTCTTCCTCCTACAGTTGTGGAAAGAGCAGAACATGAAGGTCATAGGCACTTTGGTATCCAAGAGTTGAAAATACCGGCACTGTTTGTTGTGAGCTGGAGTTCTGTGGTGGTGAAATTTTTTCAGGATTCAGATAACAATTACATTAGCAAAATCTGGAAGTTACATGTATGTAAATGACGTGTTGCCAGTAGACCACCTGTAGTGAGCACATTATTTGGCCAGGAGAATGTGGAAGATTCTGTTTTGTTGGCTTGGCTATGGTAGGCAAAAATACTAAATTCAAAAGGATGTCTTACTAAGTAAATTAATTCTGGGAAAGTTGCAGTCCTAAGTTAAAAAAAAAAAATGGGTGTTTTTTTTTTTTCTGAAGAAGATCTGATGTTGAGGAGTGGTAGGACTTCCATTTATAATTTTCTTTTGCTTGGTTCTACTTTATAAAACTAACTTATCTTAAATTATTCTTAAGCCAGAAATGTAATAGTAAGATTCTTCTGGATGAGGCTGGCTACTGAACCATTTATAATACAGTTTTGACTTACTTTTTAGACTAGAAGATCAATTCAGAAGTTATTAGAATGGGAAAATAACAGACTATATCATAAGGTAAGAAAAGTTAGAGTGCTTGTTTTCTTCAGCTTTAAGACTAGTAAGTTTTTTTGCATAATTGGCATGTAGGAATTTTACAGTCGTCTTATAATTTCATACTTTATACTGATCTTAAACCTGTGTCTGAAGTGTTCCAGATCCTAATAATTTGATATTGCTAATGCTTGTTATGTTCCTCGTCAAAACAATGCTGTGGTATGCATTAATCCTTTGATAATTGTTTTCTTAGCTTGGTTTGCACTGGAAGCTGAGTAAAAGGAAATGCGAAACTAGCAATATGATGGAGTATGTAAGTATTCTGTTGCTTATTTGGTATTCAATATAACTATGATTTTATTGAGAAAATCCTTAACTTACTAGACTGTCAGCTAGCTGAAAAAAATCTCTCAGAAAAACTTGCAGTTGTATTTGACATACAGCCGTGAAGGCCACTTTTAACAAGAGCAGCCGTGGCATATATTGAGACTTAGAAATTGCCATCAGTAAGCTGCTGTGGTCCTACTACTTCTCCATCCACTTTCATGTATAGCCATGAAGATGGTGTAGGATTGAAGAAAAGAGGTAGGCACCCCAAAGAACTCTAGCATCCAGAAGGCCCGTATTTCAAATTGACTGAAATCTCTGCTTTTATTACTTTGGGAAACATTCCCTCCTAACAGAATAGCTCAGATGTGTTTAGTCTTACGTACTAGCTGATGTTGCATGGAACTTGTGCTGAAGGTTTGAACTTTTTGGTTACTGTGTTCTGTTCTTGTCTTTTTCCCTTCTTCAACAGGTAATATTAATAGAGTTCTTACCAAAATATCCCATATTTCGACCTGACTGAGGAACAGCATTTGGTCTTTCATGTTACCTGTCATTTTCTACCCTTAGTGCCTTGTAGATGATTTTGGAAAGAAGATGGTCTACTTTGCTGTGACTTAAAAATGTTCTTCAGTAGAATATCTTCCTTGCTACGTTACTTTCTTTTGTTAAGAAAAGAACAATTTGCACATTTTTTTTATGTTAAATGAGGCTTCTGTGTTGCACTCAATTTTTGACATTAACAATAACTGATATAGTTGCCACTAGGGATCTAACATCAGTGCTGCTTAAACTTGTTCTGAGCATGCTGCCTTATTAATTTCTATATTTGCTGTCCTCAAACATGCATCCTAATGCCGTGTCATACTATATTTCATTCTAAACGTCGCAATCCTGTAAACCCTCAGTAGAAACGTCCAGGTAAGCGTCTAGTGGTAATGATTTTAGTATAACTTGCTTGCATAGGACTTGCAATCAACAGCACTGGTTTTGTCCTGCACTTTGCAAAAATCATCATTTACATTAGGGGGTTAATTATTTTACCCACTATGGATTTGTAAATATTGACTCTTTGCATAATGTAAAGTGTGGTATGCCAAGGTTTACAGAATGTAATATAGCTCTTACTCTATTGCCAACAGTCCAACATCAGTTTATTTGCTAGTATCCCTCTGATTGTATAGACCCATTCACATGCTGTTTTTATGGTAAAGCCATAATGAGTTTGTACATACTATTAGATGTGTAGGGCTCAGTTGCACTTTGTTTAGTAAATGGATGAAAAATGCACAGCATTTCTGTCTTCTTTTTTTTAAGGTGTTCTTTGTAGCACCTGAAATAGGAGGCTTAAATACTGTTCACCTTTGAAAAAGTTGCATTTGTGGGGTAGATGGTGGCTGCTATTAGCAAAATATCCTAAAGCCTCTTTTTAAGTTAGCAATATATGAATGTCGAGTTTTGTTTTGTTTTTTAAGTAAGAAAAAAAATGTTCTGTAATTGGAGACCTTCACTACTAAGGAGAAAAATTTGGAACAGCCAAATGAAAGCTGAAGTAACACTTCTGTTCTTTTTGTGGAGTGGTAGTACTTCAATGTTTTAACACTTAAGTGACACAACATCCTTTCCAGTGGAAATACATTTTCTCTAAACCAAAGTAGTGTTTCAAAATATGCCGGTGGGAGGAAGTGGATCTGTTGAAAGGGTTCATGCATATGTTTTGGCATTCAGGTACAGTCTGAATAGCCACAAATGCTTTGTGGAATTCACAAGTATTTTTTGGATTCTTTGCTGTTTGCCTGATCTCAGAAAGGGAATTAATTGTAGCAAAACTTCCTGTAATGGCTGGCCTAAGCAAGACCACTTGATAATAGCAAGCAAATGAAAATTGATGCAAGTTCCCTCCCTTTCCTAACTAGAAATAAGGAATTGGAGAAAGAACAGCTGATGAGTGAGTATCTGCAAGTTGTGATGAATATCATCGTTAAGTGTCCAGGCATTTCTCTGCAGCAACTTGACTCCTTGTGACATCATCCCAAGTTGCTTTTTAGTTTCAGGGTGGCTTGGGATTTCCTCTGAATGTATTTGCATCTCTTCAGTACGCAATATTGTATTAAAATATACTATCTGTAAGACCATTGCATTCTCATAACTGTAGTAGGCCAGATTTCTTGTACACAGTGTTTACAGAAGGCCAGTATTATGCAAGTTGTTACTTCGAATCCCATTTTGTGCTATTCTTACTGTACTGAGGAGTGTCGGACTCCAGCGCTTGCAGTAGTTGCCAATCACAGGCTGATGCTTCAGATTCTGAAATCTGTATACTTAGTGCAGAGGTTTCATTTGACTGTATAATTGCATTTGTAACGTAATGAATAAAGCCCTACTGTGTTGTTTGAATTTAACATTAGCTACACCTTGCAGCTTAGATGTCTCTCTCAGAACCAGGCAAAGTGTTCTTTCCTATTTTTTTTTTAGGATGAGTGTTAACTGGAAGCAGAGAATATACTTAATGGCAGAAAATGCAGTGTAAACCAAAACAGAAATAGCACACCCAATTCTATATATTTCCCTTACAAATAAGTTTCTGGAGTAAATGAAGGGAGCTTAGCTTAACAGAACAATGTAAGTTTCTTACTGTTATGCCAGAACTTTGTTAGTAATTTTCTTCTTTTGTGTGTGTAAGAAACTCAAAAAATCTCAGCAGGTTCTTATTTTCTTCTTCATGTGACTGTATTTTCAAAATGTTCTTTTCCAACTGAGAGAACAGGCGAGCCAAATGAGAGTTGTAGTAATTGCCAGCAGTGAATGCTGAGCGGTCTTTAGACTCACTGCTAAAAGAAATCCTCTTCAACCTGTGTTGACTTCATCGTGTTCAGCTCACGATTTCTCAGTCTGTCTTGTTTCTGTGAAGTGCTGTGCCAAGCCAAGGGAAAACCCTGAGCTGGAGGAGCCCCCAGTCCCTCTGGGCTGCTCCCTGGCCGCCCCGTGCTGCGATATGACCAGAGATCCGGGCAGAACAAGATCTCGGCTTTGCTTTCCCATCCTCATCCCTTTGTCCCCTTCCCGTGGGACTGGCCACGTCCAGTGCCACAGGCTGCTCTGCCTGCAGCAGATTGTCTTCCCCTGGGTCTCTCCCGGGCACCATGAGGGACTTAAGCACAGAATATTAATTTTTAAGTTTACATTTGAAGTATGTAAATTCCATACATTTTACTTTGTCCTTAATTATTAATTGTATAGTCTTCAAACCATGAAAGGGTCTTGTCTTTCTGTGTTTTAATAGACATTTAAATATGTGGCCATAAAGCAACTAATGAAGAATGAGAGGCAAACCTGCCATTTACAGTAAGCTCCGTGTTTTAATAAGTAGATAAATTTGCATTAAAATGCAAAACCAGCATGCAGTATTATATTTGCATCTGAAAGACACAGGTTCCATAGCTCATTTAAAGATGGAAGGCAGCTGTAAATACTGCTGTGAACTCTGTGCACTTCTGTTCTGCCTACAGGTTCCTTTTTACCTGGGCTATCCTTTGCTTTAACATAAAAATATTCAACAGGTAATTACATCTCATGAGACTGAAAATCTCAATTTTGAAAATAAGAAGTCAGCATGAATTGACAAACCTACTTATGGAGGATACTTGTTAATTGGAGAAAGAATCTGTAGCAATACAACAGAGATTAATCTTAGCAAAGTGTAGTGGAAGTGGTAAAGAAAGTGCCTTGACTGGTTCCAACAAAAGAGAAAACATTGTGCAGAGAGTAGGGAGAAAAGGGAACTAGTAACTTCTCAGTAGTCTGAGTTTGCAGCAGATTTTTAAAGCAGTTTCTGTCTACCAAGTCAACGTTTAATTTTTCATATGAAAGTGTTTACGCTAACTTTCCTTTCTAGTTTTTATCTAGGAGATACTTGGGTTTGTATGTAGTATGTTTTTGTATCTAAGGAGTATTGAAGTATTAAAGAATACTGGCAGAGCATCAAAGCTCTTACCTACTGCTTCCCCACCTGCATCTGTGAAGTTGTAGGAAAAAAAAAAAAACCCAGATGTTCCAAGACATGCACAGACAAGTCTAGGAAGTGTGGATTCTGTTGTAGGTCACTTTAAAACAGAAAACATTTTTGCTAAATCTGGTGTGGTCTTGATAAATTAGAAAAATGTTCCTATGCTTTCCTTGATAGGTACAAAAATCCATATGCAAAAACATAAATACATGTTTATTATTGTCCCACTATGACAGTTTACTACATTTACTTGTCAACACACTACCACTGGAGCAATAAAAATGTCAAGTTATTAACATTCAGTGTAAATAATTTATCATTTTAGTAAGTAATGTGCTGCTTCTGCCATTTTTTTTTTTGTTTTGTTTTCTGCTTTTGGTGTTCTTATGGTGTTGTAACATTACTTGTACTGCTTAAGAAAAGTGGTTTTGTTTAAGCTGTATGAAACTTTGTGTTCTTAACATTTTTATTGTTTACAAGTGAATGGCCACTTTTTTAATAGGACCTCACATCTTGAGAGTTTTCTCTCTTTTTTTTTTTATTAAAATAAAATTCTAACTGAGCTCGCTTTCTACAATTTACTGCACTGGCTTGTGCCATTAAAAGAAGCTGGAAGTCAGACATGCTTAATCACTTTGAGACATTTTTCTTTAATTAAATTTAAAGATGAAAACCTTTGAATAGTGCAATGTGTTTATGAAAAAAAAAAATCTATTGCGTCTCTCCCTGTAGCAGTGTGCTGATCAGCTGCAAAAGGAATGGCAATAGTGGTGGGTTTTCTTGAAATGAGACACATTTCTGATACGAGACAGATCAGGTGCTTTTACTGGGACTTTCAGTATGGTTTGGCTGGTTTAAAGCACAAGACTTGGAAAGCTTTCCAAAAAAAGAAAACTGCAAAATGATCATCACATTTAGTCTTCCAGTTAATTTGGTTGCTTGGCTTACAGACTTTCTGATGTAAGGACTTCTTGTAGGACTCTCGCTGCAGTGTTCCTCTCCAAAAAGCAGGGGGTTTTCTCCTATGCTATTGTAGTTGCACCTCAAAGGGAGCCAAACCCCGAGCGTGTGTAGTGTGTGCTAGCAAAATAAATCATTGGCTTATATAGAGGATTGTGAACGTAGGGCAATGCAGCCTTTTGTGTGCATTAACAGGCTAGCTTTGTAGCTGTGAAAGCAGGACTTAAAATTAAAGCCTTTGGCTCATCCCTGAGGGAAAAATATTGCATTCCTGAAATGGGCATGTGCAAAGTTTTTGTTGAAAATTGGTGTCCTCAGTTGTTTTGGACAAATAGAGGGCCATCTGGGTTGACATGCTGTTTAAGCATGGAACTGTTACTGAATATTGTTTGAGAAATTTAGAGAATGTCACTGTGGTGGTTGGCCAAATACAGGAACATCGGGCTGAGTCACGAAGTTAATCCCCCGTTAGGGTTTATGAAATGTAATTGTCTAGACTACTAGCAAAGGTCCATTTTAAGAACATTTGGGACTTGGCCCCAGCTTCTACTACTGGAAGGCAGTTTTAGAACCGTTTGGTAGTGAAGCTAACTGTAATGTCTGTGCCAGTGTATTTATAATGCTATACATCTGTTATGTCAGTATTGTTCTTCAGCATAAATAGATGAAGTGCTCCAGCTGAGTTTATTTTTCTATTTAGGCTTATATAGACTTAAACCCTCTTAGTCTTCATTTGCTAGACAAAATGAAATGTTAGTGTCCTCTGAAAAGCGAAGTTCTCTGTTTCTGATCATCCTACTTGCATTTGTTTGCATTTATTCCAGTTTGAATTAATTTTCCTTGAATAGGGGCGACCAGAAACAATTGGATATTCCAGGTAACAGCTCATGGCTAAGGCACCAGGTGTTTCGATGTAGATAGTTCCCTCTCTTCTGTGAAAATAATGTGATCCATTAAAGTTAAAGGGTCACATTTGTTTCCTTAATGGCTGTATTGTATTTCTGATTCATGGCCATTCTGTGAGAAATGTGGGACTTCCTCTCTTCACTCACTTCTAGTTTATACAAGCTCCCAACAGACACTTATTAATAGCCCCATCAGTCCAGGATCATCATTTGACACTTTGTACTGTTGAAGTTCTTGGTACTTCTATCACAGTGGTCCTCCCAATCCCCCAACTCTTCTTGTACACACGCTCCCATTCTTCCTGTAAACAAAAAATCTTTGTCACTGACTGATTAGATCTGCAAAGTTAACAAAAATGTTCTTACTAAAAAGATTAGTTCCAAGATTGATGCCTGAATTCTGCTTGTAATTTTCTAAAAGCATTTTTACTTAGTCCCTTACCTGATTTTCTATTAATTCTCTTACCTGACTGAACCAGTAATTTCCTTGTTGTAGTTTATCTGGTAGATGTAGTCTATTTGGACTCTGTTGATTTACGCCTATTTTGTAAACATGTGAACAGGGCAGATTTGGGTCTAGGCTAAACTACTGAATTTTCTGCATTTTCTGTAATCACTGGATATGTTTAGAGGATTATCCTTTTAATGTATCCACATTTTATTTCACATTCTTTATATAAATGATATGATCCATAGTAGCCTTTTTTTGAACAGTAAATTAAAATTTCTGCAGAAAATAGATTTATATATCTAAGTTCACTGGTAACAAATTATCACTTGAGATTTCTGCTAGGAAAAAACCCACTTTTTAAGAACACTCTGGGTCACATGGGATATCCAAAATTCTCATAAAATTGGGAGGAGGAATTACAGTAGTTCTCAGACTAAAAAGAATTTAAAATTAAATTAAAAGGCATATATTAAACACAAGGTAATGACTGATCTGTATTTAGTGTAGATCATGTGATGTGCAAGCCTAAAGGAGTAATTGAAAATTACTGGTTCTTCAGACAGTATCTACAGGGATAGCCTTGGACATTGATGACAATGAAGTGTCTGAACAGGGCAACAACAGTAAAAAGGAGTTCTCATTTTGCCAGTATTGTAGACAATGTACTAACATGCCTGGGGGTTGTGATGGGTGCCCAATTTGAGATGCTTTGCAGCCATATGACTTGCACAATATGGTCTGTTAGGACTTTCTGCAAACAATAGCACTATGGTTGAGTGCATAAAATGGCTCAGAGTGCCCAAATAATAATTACGGGAATGGCTAGGAGAAACCACAGCGATGCAGTACAGCTCAGCAGCGCAGGGCAGCTCGTGAACTGAATTCCATACTGGTTCCCTACATACCTGAACATTTCATCCTTCATCAAAAACAATTTATTTCGACCTTAAAATGACAGTCTATTGGATGGTGAAATGTGTAGCCACAGAGGGTCAGTCCACATCTTAATCTGAGCTAGATTATGAAGTGCAAAGTTGCAAACCAAAAACTAAGAAGTCAGTTATCCTAACTGCTCTTTCCATCAAACTACAGATAAGTTCTTTTCAAATATAATTTAATTCCTATTGAGGTTTTGTGGTTTTTAAAGATAATTCTCAAGTATTTTTAAGGTTTGAGCGCTGTTTTGGGACCATCTGGAAAAAAACCCAAAGAACTATTGTAAAATCAATACGCAACAAGAGTTGTTGGCCACTGCTGAGACTCTTCCTATGAGTGGCAATTTTCCACCTCCTGGGGAGTTAATCTGAAACCATTGGTAGTGCATGACCAGATCAAGGAGGTTGTAGTGAGGTGGGTGTTGGTCTCTTCTCCCAAGTAATTAGTGATAGGACAAGAGGAAATGGCCTGAAGTTGCACGTGGGGAAGTTTAGATTGGATATGAGAAGAAACTTCTTTACTGAAAGAGTGGTCAGGCATTGGAACAGGCTGCCCAGGGAAGTAGTGCAGTCTATCATTGGAGGCGTTCAAAAAACATGTAGACGTGGCACTTCAGGACCTGGTTTAGTGGGCATGGTGGCATTGGGTTGACAGCTGGATTTGATGATCTTCGAGGTCCTTTCCAACATTAATGATTGCATGATTCGATTCTATAATTCTATGACCAGGGATCTCAGGGGTTGACTCTCAATATACTTTGGCAGTCCTGTGGAACAGTTGTCTTAATTCCTGTTCCAGTTGCTGCAGTGAGCATTTGTTCAGCATTTCTTTCCACCTATAGCAGAAAGCGGAGGACAACAAGGAGGAATGGATTGTAGCCACACTTGCACCACAAAGAGAAAAGACTCTTCTGAGGTAACTTTTTGATACAGTATTTTTTGTCACTGTTGAGTGCATGGAAAGGGTAACTTGCTTTCTGATTCTTTGTTCTGTTCAGTAGCATTGAGTAACGCTGAAAATCGCATTGCTTTAAGTTTCTGTGTAGTACTAATGGAATTAAGAGCTTTGAAACTCAGAGAGGGTGATACTAACTGGTACAGCTACTCTAAAGCAGAAGCTACCAGATGGCTTTGAATTGCAAAAGAATAAGCATCTTGAGGGTGTAAAATGTGAAATCTGCTTACAAGCTGCAAAGCCAGAAATGGGTCATGTAAATCCCACCCAGAAAGAACTGAACTCTTTCATAGTGTCACCAACTGCTTTGTGGATACCACTATATTGACAGAACAGCTGTTAGGACTTGTGAAATGAACACAAACAGCAGCATTCGTTGCCTCCAGTCGCTTCCAAAAACCTCTTGGGAAATCCTGCTGGATTCCTCGAGCCCTTCGGGCAGCTTCTAGCAGGAGGCCCAGAAGCATCGGGCACAAGACCCACAATGGCTGTTTGTGCTCTTCTGCTCTCCACGTTGAACTAATGTCAGTAGTTGAAACTCGCCAGAGTCTCAACCTTACCAGACCCGTGAAAGGCTGAAGAAAATGTTGGCATTTTAGCAAAGTCTAAATGCGACATCCCCATTGCCAGACAGCGCTGTCTGCTTGGGAAGCAGTTGCTAAACCGAGGCACTGGTGCGGTGGAGTCCCGTAAGGGCTGCGGCTGCAGAGGACCACAGCGGATCCTGTCGGTAGGATTCATGACGCAAAGATGAAAGACTTACCACTTCGGTTGTCGGTGACAGTGAAACCCCGTGCGCTTCACGTGGGGTTGGGCTCTCGGGTCAAGGCTCGGGTCTGACTGGGAGATGGAAACCTGACTGTTCAGCTGGCGAGCGCCTGGTGTGGCTGCGGGGCAGCGGCCGGTGT